>NC_137090.1:21497248-21625993 GCF_951640355.1 Cnephaeus nilssonii | reverse complement strand
GGTTCATTACATCTTCAGGTAATCAGGGTATTATTTATTTAGTACCCTTCAAAAGTAATGAACTACATAAAAATGTACTTACCAAATGGTTTCTCCAGGGAGCTTAAAGAGTTGATATGTCACCTAAATACCTGCATTATTTCCAGTGTATTCTGATGCTCAGAATAATATGACTATATTACAAGAAAAATTAAACGAATGAACCAAAGCTAATTCTAAAATTCAAATGGCAGAGTAAGGCCAAGAATAGCCAAGATCATTCCAAAGGAAAAGAACAAAGTGAGGCCGAAACCGGTTTGGCTCAGTGGATAGAGCGTCGGCCTGCGGACTGAAAGGTCCCAGGTTCGATTCCGGTCAAGGGCATGTGCCTTGGTTGCGGGCACATCCCCAGTAGGGGTTGTGCAAGAGGCAGCTGATCGATGTTTCTCTCTCATCGATGTTTCTAACTCTCTATCCCTCTCTCTTCCTCTCTGTAAAAAATCAATAAAATATATTTAAAAAAAAAAAAAAAAAGAACAAAGTGAGGAGATATGCCTTACCAGATATATCAGCATTTTTCTAACAGTAATAGCAAATATGACAGTTTAGATAAACAGAATCATAGGGTTCAAAATTAAATTCACACATGAATGAAAAATTAGATATGTTACAGAAATGGCATTACAAATAGAGGTAAAGGTGGACTATTTAGTAAATGATAACGAGAAAATTCACTATCCACATGGAAATCAAAATGGATTCCCTACCTCATGGGATACACAAAAACAAGTCACATACTCATAAAATTTTGCATATGACTTCATAATGTCCACAGTATCCTATAGCCCACTCATGATCTCCACCCACCTAGGTTTATAAACCACTGTTCTGAGAACAAAATATGAATTTCTTACCTACCGTATTTTCCGGCGTATAAGACGACTGGGCATATAGAAGATTTTCCTGGGTTAAAAAGTCGTCTTATATGCTGGAGAATACAGTATTTATTTTCCAAATTTTTAACTTTTACAATTAACAAAATAAATTTACAACCTAAAAATAGACTTATTTTATCTTCAAATAAGCAATTCATTCCTTTAAGCCTCATTTCCTTCAAACTAAATAATACTACTTTTTCATCCATAATTTATGCCATCACACATAATACTGTCAAACTTACATAATAAATTTTTAAAACAAATTGCTATATTTTTTACCCTGGATAAAACTTATTCACTATTAATCATTTCTAATTCACCAAATGAATTTCCACAGGTGGAAAGAAACCTTACCTGCAAAATGGGAAAAGTAGCAGTGGTGATACCCATTTTGTGTAAATTTAAGAGCATTTCACTTCCACTCCATATTTTACAGGATGATTCATAATCCCGTTCCACAAGATGTTCAGAGTTTGCTTCTAACCAACTGGAATGAAATAAAATAGTCCCCATCAACCAGTATCATCCTATGGGCACCATTTTCATAGAACAGAGAATTGAAATATGTTCATCTGGATTCCTTGAAGCTCTTAGGACACAAATATAGATTAATTAAGACATATTTGTGTCCTAAAAGCATATCTCATATTACAAAATAAACATTCACATAGCTAAAGAGCAAGCTTTCAATCAGAAAAAAACAAACAAACAGGCTTTTATTCAGAAAAGAAAAACAGGCAGCATTTTGTGGATTCAACTGCTTTACTTGACTCTCTCCAAATGAGAGCCATGTCTTGGAAGCTCATCCCAAATGCACATTAAAGGAAATACAAAACTACCTAATAAAAAAATTTAAGTTACATATTAACACACAAAAAAAGAGAATTACTAGAGCCCTGCCTGGTTTGGCTCAGTGGATAGAGCATCGGCCTGTGGACAGAAAGGTCCCTGGTTTGATTCCCGGTCAAGGGCACATGCCGACGTTGTGGGCTAGATCCCCTGTAGGGGGCGTGCAAGAGGCAGCCAATCAATGATTCTCTCTCATCATTGATGTTTCTTTCTCTCCCTTTCCCTTCCTCTCTGTAATCAATAAAAATATATTTTTAAAAAATTGAATTACTAGAAAATATATAAATATATTCATTAACTTATATACACATGTGTACATCCAATAAGTGCTTAATTGCCAATTATTATGCCAGACAACTATACTAGGTAGTAGAAATATAGCAGTACATACTAGTAAAATAGGGAAGGCCCTTATTCTCATGGAAATTACATTCTACTAAAGGAAGAAAGAAAGTTAGAAACAAATACATGAACAAGAAAATATCAGGTAGCAATAAGAAGTATAGTGAAACTAAATTAGATTAATGTAATCTAATTGCTACTTTAATTTGAATATCAAGAAAGCTCTCCCTGAGGTAACAATTGAAGGCAAATGTACTCAGTCATGGCAGCATTGAAAGCAAAATGTACCTAGTCCTGGGAGAATCAGAAGAAATCATGCAAAGATCCTGAGGTGGTTCACAAATTATCCTCTTTTAAGGACCTGAAAGAAAGCCAATGTATTTGCAACACAATGGGCAAAAAGGAATAATGGTATGAATAATGTTAGAGTGATAAGCAAGAATCAGATCATGTTAAGCCAGGATAAGAAATTTGAATTCTATTCAAAATGCAATGGGAAGGTTTTAAATGGAGGATTTTAAATAAGAGAGAACAAGACCATCTATTTTAAGTGTTTAAAAGATGATTCCAGCTTCAAAGTCAGAATGGATTATAGGAGAAAGGCAAGAGTGAAAGCAGAGATAGGTTAGGAGGTTGTTACAGTATTCTAGTTGAATGGTAGACATGAGACTGAAGAATTTGGGATATATTGTGCAGATGGCATTTACAAGACTTACTGATAAATTGAATGAGGTGGGGCAGTAATTGAGAATTATACTTAGATTTTCTATTTGAGAAACTGACTAGTACTGTTTGCTTAGATGAGAAAGACAGGGTAGGTTAGGTAGGGGAAGGGAATAAGTTTTGTTTTGGAAAGCTGAAATTTTATATACAAAGATATAAAGTATAGTTGGATTTATGAAAATAGCACTCCTGGGAGAGGCTGGGGCTAGACACAGGTTCAGGCCTCGGCAGTACTGCTATGGGACTGGGTTATGAAATTTAGGAAAAGTGAAGAGCTAGAAATGAAATGAGGTCCTAGGACCAAGTCCTGAGGCACTTCAACATTTAGACATCAAACAAAACAAGAACTATCAAAAAATTTGAGAAAGAATAGACTCATTAGGCATAAACATGCACTAAATGATAAATTTGTATAGGAGGACAAGAACTAAGCATATGGGGGTGGGGTGAGAAGGAGGTTTTTACAATAGAAATTTGTGTATACCTTTCCTGTTCAAATGTGACTGTATAACTTTCACATTTTTAAAAAGTATACTGTTAAGGGAACAGAAAAATGCTGAGATAAATGAAACAGGATCTAGAGTCAGAGAAGTTTTTTTCTAAGATCCTACATAATAAAAGCCTAATATGCTAAGTGTCCGGTCATCAGTTCAACCAATCAAAGCATAATATGCTAATGATATGCTAAGGCTGTTCAACCACTCGCTATGACATGCACTGACCACCAAGGGGCAGACAGTTGATGGGTCGACCAGTCGCTATGACGTGCACTGACCACCAGGGGGCAGATGCTCCGACTGGTAGGTTAGCTTGCTGCTGGGGTCCGGCTGATCAGGACTGAGTGAGGCAGGCTGGACACACCCTGGAACCCTCCCGCGGTCCCTCCCCAGCTGGCCAACCTCCCGTGTTCCTCCCCGGCCCCAATCGTGCACGGGTGGGGTCCCTCGGCCTGGCCTGTGCCCTCTCGCAAACCAGGCTGAGGGACCCCGCGCAAGAGCACGAATTTCATGCACCAGGCCTCTAGTAAAGAGATAAAAAGCCTAATGTCTAATGAAAGAGAAATTATGTAATATAAATCTTAATAAAATTACTACTAAATATATTATTTTACAGTATTGAGATATTGGTTAATTGAAATTCATTAAACCAGAATTCTACTCAAACTGGAGGATAAAACAATGAATTAAAGCCATATCCAGAATTTTAAAATGTTAATTAAAACCATTAATTTATGTTCAGCCCAATGTCCTATACACAGCATATGGGGCTGTTAAATTAAGAATAAGATTCACAATTATCAATTTTTTAAAAATCTATTCTGTCCTTTATATTCTTTTGACTAAGACAAAACTTTGGACTAGGCCTATTTTTAAAAGTTTAACTGATAAGGAGCAATCCATTTCCAAAGTAGCCTGGTCAAAGTTTTCTAACTATAAAATACTCTGCAAAATAAAACATGTTTTTAATACAAAGGCAGCACAAATGACACTGATAGACAAATGTTCTTACTTAATGAGGCTGCAGCACACAGCTTGTAGGGGTTCATGGTCTTTCTTCCTTATGTTATTGTTGACCATGCTATCTAGTTCATCTCGAGCAAACCGAAGCTGAACTTCCGTTACACTATAACTTGCTGATTCCCGAGCACAGTCCTCAATGTTATGAGCTTCATCTAAAATGACAACCTGTTCTTTCAGATTGATATCCATCTATAAGACAAAAAAAAATTCCCCGTAAAACTTTCAGCAAAATGCATTTAACAGCAGTAGGTAGATGTTTCATTTAAAAATTCACACTATAGGCCAATATTGCAAGTGCAACTGATTCTAGGTTTAAAACTTCTAAAGTCCTAAAGCCAACCAAATATCAGCTCAACATTACAAAGTTTGCCATTTTTCACTCTCAAAATACTTTGCAAACCTATCACAACCAAAATAATGTGTTAAGTGAGCCTGGATTAAAGTACAGCTGGCTACACAAAGGAGCATAAAAATCCCTCTATGAAGGGATCTCCAACATAATTTAAAAAGCAGAGTAAAAAAAACACCTTTAAAACTAAAATAACAATAAAAGATTCAAAAGACTCTCAAAACATTAATGTATATTTCGTTTTAGTCTGTCCTGCAACACTTCATTGTAAGAACCGCTCTTCCCCAACTCCTACATGATGTTGGTAGGACTGTTAATCTGTTAAACAAGGGACATCACCACTCTTACAACATGGGTAGACTGAGAGACCAGGCTTGTCAATTAAATATAAAGTATTACATCCCTGCATGGTCACAGTGACTGGTTCAAGAATGGATATGAGATCCAAACTAGGCCAATCAGAGTAATTTGGGGTGACTAATATAAGATCATGTTCTTTTTTCCGGTTAGCTAGCTACCTATGGTTATCTTTGTTCCCATTGGAAAGAACTTGCCTGAACATAAAGCCATCACAATGAAGAGTTAGTCAAGTGGTTTTTCTTAAGCTCTACTGAAGCTGAGTTTGTATCACTTGCCAGTGGAAAAGTCCTGACTAACACAAAGAAATGTCACAAAGCAACTGTCAATGAGTTACTCTAAAGAAATAATAATATACAGAGGGTTGAAGATGACTGAGAAAGAACTATGGAAGAGTAGGAAATACACGGGGTTTAAGAAGGAATAGGACTTGCATTTGAATAGAAAAGAGAGAGTAGGGCATTTCAACACAGGTGTCATCAAAAGCAGAAATACAGGCCTGGCCAAAGGGCTCAGTGGTTAAAAATAAAAAAGCAGAGATACTGGAAAGAACAAGGAATCCTCAGGGGACTATAAGGTAATTTTTATTGCTTGATTGATTTTAGAGAGAGAAACATCGATTTGTTGTTTCACTTATTTATGCATTCCTTGGTTGATTCTTGTATGTGCCCTGGTTGGGGATCAAACCCACAAACTTGGTATATCGAGATGACGCTCTAAACCAATGAGCTACCCAGCCAGGTAATTACCACTATGAGGTAATTTTTGAGGGTTTCCAGTTGGGGAGTTTGCAGCAGAGAAGGCTGAAAGAGCAGATTCAGGTCAGACTATTGAGCAACTTGAAAGTAAGCTTAAGAAATATGGACTTTACCCCATGAGCAAAGAGCACTAAGAGATTTTAAGCAGAGGAAAGATTAATAAAAGTAATATTAGAAGACTGATCTGCAGAGTCGCTCAGAAGAAAGAGACTTAGCCAAGAGATAGGATAAGAGGTAGGATAGTATGGGGTAGTAAAAACTAATTCTATTCATTTCAAACTTAAGGAGCTAGAAAGCTAGAGTTTTACAGTCAGATCTAAAGAGAGAAATAACAATTGAATACAACAAGTTATTCTTTTTTTTTTTTTTTGTCTTATACTGAAACAATTGGATGTCCCTAAGAAAAACCAGGCAAATAAACACAAATGATGTATACGAAGTTCACTTCTCAAAAGCTCACAAAGCATAATTTGCATAGTATGAATATCTTCCAACATAAATTCTTCAAAACAGATTCTTTAGATAAATGTTTTAAAATAATTCTTTCTGACTATTCATAAATGGAGAGAGTGATAGCTGTAAATGGATCTCAACTGGGGGCAATTTTGCCCCCCAGGGTATATTTGGAAAAGTCTGGAGACATTTTTTATTATTACCATGTGAGGGTGCTCCTGGCATCTAGTGAATAAAAATAAAAACAGAGAAGCTGTTAAACATCCTATAATGCACAAGACAGCCCAACACAACAAGGAATTATCCAGTCCAAAATGTCACCACTAACAAGGTGATGAAAACTGCTATAATCCTGCTTCAGTATTAGGTCCTTAAAAGTACTTATTACTTTGGAAATTAAAGTGACGAGATCTAAAATTCAATTTTTACTACACCTTACAATATGTTTTCAGTACTCTAATCTGTTTATATACTTACATACATTAACTATAAAACAAAAAATAAAAGACATTAAAACATCTAAAAGCTTTCACATTCACCACTTATATCCCAATAAGTAAGAAAAAAGCTCTAATTTTTACGTATCTACTCACACTTTCCCTTATTTGTGCATCTAGAAGATAGTTGTAAGGACAAAATATTATGTCAGCATCTTCTATTAGTTCTCGTGCTGTGTAATATGGACATGCCTTTAATTTTTTCCCCAAGCTGACAAGTTCTTCTATGTCCCAGGCCTTGCACATCCCTTGGAGAGTCTGGAATGTGTGTTGACCACTAATTTTATGAACACCATGATAAAAATAGCAGGATTTGCCCTAAAAACAAATATGCATAATTGAAATGTGAACCAATACTGGCACAGAGAAATAAAACAAGTTTATCTCAGAATTTTAATAACATCATTAAAGCCACAAAGCAAAGATGAGAAAATTATACCATATCTAACCATCCCAACTATTCAGAAAACTTGTATTTGTACAAAATTGATTAAAAACTGTTAAATCTCATCCTAACAAAAACAGATATTCTTCCATAACTAAAATATTCTTTTAAAATTATTTCTGGGGCTAGTTAAGGTAATTTTTTCTTAACTGAAACAAAATTAACTTTTAACAGATAAATGCATTGCATTTCCAGTATAAGAGCACGTTCATAAAAGAAACAGTGAACAAAAACACATGTGCCTTTGGATCAAGCCAAAAAATCAGAAAGTTTACACTTTAAGGGCACTTAGAATGACACTCCTGTGCAGGCTGATAGCAAAACCAGAAAAGCTCATCCATTTTAGCCGTGTAACACAACCCTGAGGGCAGTCTGTCAATTAAAGCGTTATCACACTTTACACTCTTTTGCACTCAAACTGTCAGTTATCTATTTATCATTTCTCTTTGGTAATTCAGCCACAGTAAACATAGACACCTATGGTGACTTTGTAATTGGCCCTCATTACAATACCAAATTACCCTAAGGGCTTGGGAACAAGAAAAAGAATGTTCATGTATGCCTATGAGCTAAGCATTCTGAGGCAGAATTAAGTCAAGACAAACAACTACAAGCAGGTATATTCAATTATGTATATCGCTAATTTTTAAAGACTTGTTTACTTTAAAACAGAAACTAAATGCCAATGAAAAATTCTAAACATTCAAGTCTACTGGATTACTTTTTATTTTTACACTATTCAAACTTATGACAGTAAAGATCAAAAAACATAACCAGCAATATAGTGTTCTAGAGGATTACATAAAATAAGACTATCTGCTTTCAATGCACTATCTTAAACTTTATAATTGCTTTTAATAATGAGGTAACAAATAAATGAGTATGTTAAAATTTTCCCAATAACAAGAAAAAAAAAAAAGGCAATGCCAAGTCTTCTTGCATAAACTATATAGACAAAAGAGAAATTTCAAGAATTTGAGGAATCCAGTAGATTAATTAGCCACTTATGGAAAGAAGTCTACTTAAAAGTACACAAAATTTATGGGGTTTTATCATGAAGAGCCTTTTCTCTATTTTATTACCTTTTTAGTATTTGACATTTTACTATTTTCATCTCTCCTTGAAGAGAACTTTTTAAATATTGTGAAGATTTCACAGTTCCTCAATTAAGAAGAACTTATTGGAAATAAATATAAATAGTATTTCAACAATGGTTTTGATTCAATAATCTGTATTCTCTTCCTGGCTCTGAACAAGTTAAGTTCCTTAGTACTTATATTTCATATTCACATGTCTGAATGCCTATTGAAGCATCTTTTTAATATCCCAAACAAAGCTTGAATAAATTTCCATCTAATAAAAGAAAGCACTGAGAAAGAAGAGCATAATATAAAATAATTTATTTACATTATATAGTAGAAGGTGATATGTCAATTAAATGAAAATCTAGAGGCTGTAGCTTATCTCCTTTTGTACAAAAACAACTCTGACAAAATACTAGTGAAAAATCGAACAACTTTCAAAATATATTAAAATACCATTGGTCATTTCATATACTATCAATTTATGGTTCACCAATAATTTCTGGATGTAATTACAGACTCGTAACTTCCATTTTAGAGTAAGCTAGTTATCAAACAGGTACACAAACTACAAAATGAATACTGTGCCAAATAATTATTTTAAAGTCATGTCTTTAGTAAGAAAGACCTCTATTTCCACCAAATTTCTAGTCCAAATTCATGTCAATCTAGATTTTCCGGGAAAACTTCAAAACCACAATGACATATCTTTAAAGTTAGTAATTTAATATAATTTTTTGGAAACAGGAGTTTGTGTTAATCAGAATGAGACAAAGTAATCATTATATTTCTCATTCAATTAAAAAAAACATTTTAAAATTTGCTCAAAGAAAACATAAACTATCTTCCTTTGAAGTTTTAAATATGTATGACATTAATTAAATCTAGCCCATTTAAATACTTTTATCTCTTCATATGACATCATCCATGTTTGACTATTTCTGGTAGAAAGACTTAGAAGAAAGTAAGAAGACATCTGATATAAATAAAAATTAATTTCAAGGAATTAAATATCCCCAAACTTTAGGACAAAAACCATAAATTTAAACTTGAATAAAGATTTTTCTTGTGGTAAAATTAGTTTTCAAAAAATATTAATACTAGTAATTAATTTGATTTCATATGTTATTTGATTATAACTGGAAATGTACATATAAAAAATAAAGAAAAAAAATGAGTTAATGTAATCCTTTTAACCTTATTTTTTTCTCAAAAACAAAGTAACTTTACTCACATTTTTTCCATCCAGCAATTCCATGCACTTTTCATTTCTGTTGAAGTTACCTACTACTTCAGGATGGACACAAGTATGATCCCTGCTGGAAAGAATAGTCATCGGGACCCTTGAGTACGCTGTTCTCCGGAGCTCTCTAGTAATTTGAGCAATCTGCTTGTGTGTACGTGTCCCAAAATATATTTTTGGTATCTTGGATTTCCCCCCATGATCCTTCTTAGTGGCATTTGAAGAATCTTGACTGTTTCCTTGTTTAGTAGAACAACAGCACCTAGAACAGTGACCAGAGGGCTGTACAAGAAAAGAAAAAGATAACTAATGTCTGAACTACCATAAAAAATGTCATCAAACCTCTCATAGAATCAGAACCCATAGTAATGAATCACAACTTTCAAATAATATCAAGATACCATCCAATACTTGCCATTAAAGAAAAACTACAAATTCCATTTCAAATTGATTCTCTTTCACTCTTAAAACTTATAAATGATATTTTCATATTTGCACTGGTTTCTAACATACCACTCCAACTCTCAAATTATAAATGCTTTAAATACATTTTAACTTTCCCCTTTCATAAATTATAAAAATAATAAGATAATTTTAATTTTTGCTTAGGCTTCAAGTGAATAAGTGAGCTTAGAATTGATAGTACTATTTTTGTTTACAGCACAGTCCATTTAAATATCCTATAATATACCTATATTTTTAAAGTATTTAAAATATAGCTTACAAAAGAATAGAAATATCAAGTTGAATCTAAGTATCACTGAACAACAGAAGCGAGAACTATTCTCTAGCAAAGGTATGAAAATGAATGCATATTATTAATATTTAATAATAAAGGCAGGTTGCTTGTGTGGAACAAGTATATCTGAAATTCAATTACCTGTCATAGAATGCAAATCCATCAGTAAAATTATCATTCAGAATACCTTTTCCTGGACAATTTTACTCATAATTTAGTTTCATAATTGAAATAGTTATATAAATGTCTCCTTAAATACACCATATATGGAACTTCAGGAATATAGTCTAACGTTTACCTGATTTTTTTTCTCTCCTGTTTCTAAACTCTCAAAAATAAAAAGAAGTTTAATGCTATATATTAGAACTCATGGATTCTTACTAATTACTACCTAACTTTAACCTTAATTACTATACATATGAGACAGAGTGCAGCCTTAATAAGAGAAATTCCATGAAATGGTTAGTTTATAGAAGTGATCACTAATGGGGGGAAAAAGCTAAGTAGCACAGTAGCATAAGAGAATTTGTACTGTAGAGTTATAGTTTAGTAGAACAAATATACCATTTAACTGAAGTTTTTTGAAAAAAATATAATCAGTAAGATTAGCCTTCATCAACAAATGCTAAGTCATAGCATGTTACACCACAATACTGGGGCTCAAGCTGTCTTTTAGCCTCAACTCAGTGGAAAAGCAAGTTCAAATTACTGCCAGTCTCACTCAACCTTGTCCGCCATTAAATATTACAATACATGATAGAATGGATGTAAATGTGACCCTTCTGGAACTGTCACTCACTGGGATAAAAGGTTCACTGATGTGCCAAATAAACAGTCAAAGCAGATAAAGTTACAGCTATGCTGGAATTGTTACATTCCCCTCTCAGGTTGCCAGTAACAGCAGATTTCATTACAGAGTGCTGCCACATTAAATAGCCAGTTCCAAATATCCTGCCTTCTATATTGAATAATTACTTATTCACTGAAAGGATAAAAAGAAGAGTTATGAATGGGGCTCTTGTCAACAGTGAGGCAGGAAACAGCTGACATGTGGTTTATGTTACATATATTGCAATATCTGACAATTTATGATCACACACAAAATGGGGTGCAAATTATATCATGATATTTCTGACTGAATTCTTTTTTGGCCTTTGCAATGATCACATTAATTAATTAACATAGTAAAAGAATTAGGGTAACTCTAGGTAGCAGAATTAGTTTACGTTTTTATACCTTCAATCTTTTCACTCAATTATACTATTTCTCTTCCCTATGATACAGTTAAATTTATCCTGAATATTAGAAAGCTGGGGTCTAATGCATTGCTGTATACTATGTGGATCTATTCTATCCAAACATAAAAGTAATCCAGTAAAGTGGTTTTTTTTCTGAAGGCTTGGAGATCATCTGTATTTTGATGGAAGGAACACTTTTCAACACCAATTCCACTTAAAAGTTTATCACCTACACCTTTTAATTCCACTTTTTTCCTGACCAAAAAATTCAAACAACACAGAAATATACAAAATAAATCAGCTCCCCATCCCAAATAATTCATAATAACTTGTAGACCTTCATATATGTATAAATACATTTTTCATATAATTTTTTCAAACAAACAAGCCATTATACAGCTTTATAAGTTGCTGCTTTGGATTCAAACTTTTTAATTTTTAAAAGGTGTGAATTGGGCACTAATAACTTAAATAATGAGTTTATTTTTAAATGTTATGCTTATAGTTGTACTAACAAAAACTAAGATCAAGCACTAGTTTCAGAAAATGTTTCCACTAGAGCAGCTTTATTAAGGTAACTTAAATTGGTTTTTCATTTCATAGTTTAAAAACTTATAAATGATGGCAAATTTTATATTAACATGTTTTTCTTTGTTTGTTTTTTAAGATTTAAAGTGCTCTGAAATCATCACACCATCTATCAACTTAAAGTGACTCCTCAAGAAGATAGGTTTTCAGTGGATGGATGGGCAAGTAGAGTAGAAGAAAGAATTTAAGAAAATTGATTCTTTTTCTTTTGCTATTTTAAAAAGAAATTTCTTCAGGAGTGATCTTCTATGAAAGGATTTGGTACAATCATATTTGAGGATGGAAAAAAATAAATGTGGCAATAGAACAGAGGCTTTAAAAAGACATTTAATAACAAAAAAGAAGTATTTGTACCCAAGTCAGCAACATTCAATGCTTGTAAGAAAACTAGAGAATTAATCTTGAAAACAGAAATGGCAGGAGGTCATAGTATCCTTCAATTCAATGAAAGGCTAACACTTTAAAAGATAGATAAGACACTTTAAGGATAGAGGTGGGCAAAGGGGGATGGAGGCATCTGTAATAGTGGCAACAATAAATAAAAAAAAGAAAAAAGACACTTTAAGAAAGATAAAACACATGGGCTCCCCAAAACCTGCAATCTCTAAGACCTGTAAAGCAGCTACACTGAGTGCCAGAAGCAAACTAAGAGATGGCTTCTTCTCCCATAGCTAGAAACTGTCTATAGTCCTTTTACTTCCAAAAGGCAAGAAAATCCAACCCAAATAATAGCATAAACCTATTATTATGCAGGATTCAATTGTTCAAAAATACATTTCAAATCTACAGTAGCTGAAACTATTCTTAGAATGTCAGCACCCAGGAATTTTTAGAAAATGTCCCTCTAAAAACTTCTATCTAGTCCCTCACTTCTCCTGGTATATAGAGACATATATCTAAATTCCTTGAAAAGATGAAGAAAGATTTTAAGATTTGATTTGGGAAAAAAGGCCAAAACTGCTGAGTCCTTGCCAGTATTTCTTTCACAAAGCCATAATTAGAAGTTCAAGTAGATTAAGATACTAGTGTTAATCTCTAAAATTTCAAAACTTTCTCCAACCTCTGCTTACAACAACAAAAACAATTACTATACCTGAATACTTGAAAAATAAAAATAAGCATGAAGATTAAATATGCTTAGAAATAGAAAATGACAAAGGCATATTTTAAATTAGGGTCGATGAACTATTACAGAGAGTTAGAGATGACCCATAAACTATAGACACAAGTTTTTGTGCATTTCTAGAAAGTGACTCCATAATATCCATCAGGCGCTCAAAGGAGATTGCGATTTATTTGGGTGAGGGCTTTACCCCAAAACTTATGTCTGATTTCATATGGAAATCAAATGGAAACAGCATTTTCTTTATAACCAACTTGGCCAGACACAATTATACTGCAGAAAAATAAACAAACTGAGCCCTGGCCAGCGTGGCTTAGTTGGTTGGGCATCGTCTCATACACCGAAAGGTTGCGTTACATTCCTGGTCAGGGCACAATCTCTAGTAGGGGGGCATGCAGGAGGCAGCTCTCACACTGATGTTTCTCTCTCTCTCTCTCTCTCCCTCATTCTCCCTCTCCTTTCTCTCTCTCTAAAAATCAATAAAAATATTTTTAAAGAAATAAACCAAATTGTAATTCACAGATCTCTCTCTCTCCATATATATATATATATATATATATATATATATATATATATATACACACACACACACACACACACATATATATATACACACACACACACACATATATATATATAATAAAAGACTAATATGCAAATAGACCAAACAGCGGAACAACCAAACAACTCAGTCACTATGATGTGCACTGACCACCAGGGGGCGCACAAAGAACATGGCAGGCGTCAGCAGCAGGCGGCAGAGCGCGGAACATGGTGGGTGTCGGCCGCGGCGGGATGGTGGAGCAGGTGAGCAGAAGCGCCAGACCAAGACAGCCAGTCGCTGTCATCGGGGTGAGCCTCTGATGGTTACTGAAAATTCTTTGCTCCCACGCGCCACGGTCCCGCCCAGCACTTGCACCTGCTGCCAGCGCTGGCCCCGCTCACACCTGCAGCAGGCACCAGAGTGGCCACTCGCACCCGCTGCCAACACCCGGCACCAGTCCCGATTGCTTGGCACTGCCTGTGGGTGCAAGCAGCGGCTTCTGGCCCCAATCGCCCCTGAGGACTTCTCCACCTCCCCCTGCTCCTGAGGGCGATTGGAGCAGCAGCCGTTGCTTGCACCAGCTGATGGCGCCAGCCCCACTCGCACCTGTTGCTGGCACTAGCCCCAATCGCTCCACACCATCAGTGGGTACAAGCAGGGCCTGCGCCATCAGCGCGTGGGAGCAGCAGTGGCGGGAGCAGGGCTGCCAGCAGACAGGGGACTGGGCGCTGCAGCAGGAGAGGCCGGCAGGAGTGTGGAGGATGGACCGAGACCCGCCCCTATGCCCACCACGGCCTCGTGGCCCACAGTTCCTTTCAAGGTGTACGAATTCATGCACTGGGCCCCTAGTATGTATGTATGTATGTATGTATATGTGTATATATATATATACATATATATAAAAGCTTAAGCAACTGACCGACCAGGCGACTAACCAACCAGCCGGTAGCTATGACGTGCACTGACCACCAGGGGGCAGACGCTCAACGCAGGAGTGGAAACCACAGGCATGGAAACATGGAACAGACTGATGAATCTCAGAGGGAAGGGGGTGGGGGGAGGGTAGGAAGAGATTAACCAAAGATCTTATATGCATACTAGCGGCCCAGTGCACGGATTCATGCACTGTTGTGGTCCCTCAGCCTGGCCTGCGCCCTCTCGCAATCCGGGACAACCTCGGGGGATGTCGGAGAGCTGGTTTCAGCCTGATCCCCACAGGCCAGGCCAAGGGACCCCATCAGTGCACGAATCCATGCACTGGGCCTCTAGTAATTTTATAAAGGTTCCTCAACTGCTTGCAAATTCATTTCTTTTTTATATTTTTAAATTACTTAATATTAACATAATTCTAAAACAGTCCAGTAATATTAATTTTTAATTCCATTTTACAGATGAAAAAAGTAAAACCAAAAGTTCTTCAAATTACTACAAAACACAATAAATTTGTGAAGTTAGAATTCATAACCTCAAATCTTAAAACTTTTAAGATTTATTATCATCTAGCACTTAACTTGGCAAAAAAGCAAAATACTGTCCTTTTTATTTCAAAAAGCCATGCACATATAGAGCTAGTGGTAAAAAGCCAATGAGTACAGAATTATATTACAATCTTTTAGGCATAAAAAACAGGGCTTATTGTTCATCTTTATCAACCACTTGCTGTTGTCCAAACCATCTAAACAGGTACAGAATGCCTGTTGTGCAAAATCTCACATAAGCACACACTCTAGCAAGATAGCAAAAGTGACATAACTATACCGTTTCAACTATTCTTTTTAAAAAATTCAAACAGTAGTAGTACTCTACTGCCACAGTTTCATGATTAAACTGCACAAAGCAGCTGTTTATCCACTCACAGCCACCAGCAGGTGAACCTGATTCAATATTTATCACAGGCTTTCACAGATCACTGCTAACCAAGCAAACGTTTTAATTAAGCTGGAACTTGCTTCAAAGAGCTCATTCAAGATGTCAATCAGCAGGTAAGGGATCAGATACAGTGTCAGGTGAGAGTGTGTAATACAAATCCACAACTTTCTTCATCCCATCGCTGTAAATTAGCCTGCTCTAAAGTTCAGACTCTGATTGTAACAGACTGCCAGTCTCCTGGAATGTGTAACTGAAGTCACTCAAATTCTATTGTGAAGGTTGTAAGCAATATGTTAAACTGCAATGGGCTAGCACATTAAGACAGATCCTTTTCACGGTTGTTTTTTGATACCATAAGTGTTTGTTACCCTACTCTCCACTTACTGTTTACTTTCTTGCCTAGTGTAAATGGGAATTCCTTAACACAGTTGCCCCAGTTTCTGAAAAGTTTATGTTTCAGTAGAATTAATCAAGAAAGACCCAAAGTGGTATAATTTTTATCTAAGTTAATACTTGAACAATCTTATTCTATAAGAATAAGGATTCTCAGTTTAAGTCGAACATATAAAAATGTCCAACCTGCTATAAAGTAAAATTCTCTTGGATTAACATCACTTTACACAGATGTGACTATACATAGCAATGAGTCCCAAAGTATAGTGATGAGTCACACTGACCAACTTCATAAAAAATACCTGGGGTGCTTATACGAAAAAAGAAAAAGGGGAAATAAAGAATCAAAGAAGAGAGAGACGGGCGGGGAGGGGAACTGAATTTTAATTTTGGAGAAGAATGCCAGCTAAAAGTTGTTAAATAGAATGATAAATGATAGAATTTTTTATACACCATTTTGCAACTCCCTTGTAATAATTGATTCCTGCAAGCTACCTAAATGGATGCTAAAATCATTGGGTGAAAAGTTGTTGGGAAAAAAGATATTCACATAGTCTTTAAGTATCACCCCAGATTACTTATTAATTACAAAAGGAAAATATGCCTTTATACTGGAGAGACCTGGCAGTCACCACTTCAACAAAGTGATCAAACCTGCCTTCATCAGTGAGACAAACTAGCATCACGTGCCTCTTGATGTAATATAAGAAATATACTTATGTGTTCTTCTTGAACAAAACTATGATTATAAAATCCAAACAAGCAAGACATGAATAAAAAATATCCCAGGAATAGAGAAACTGCAGTCAAAAGACATGTTATTTAGCTGGTGAAAATTAATCCAACTGCACACTATGTCCACTTATATATTACTAGTATACTTCAAAAAAGCTATTTAAAAATCCTATCCCTGGGGTCGCAGGAGATTTTTATTTTCTCCTTTATGGTAGTTTGGTAATTTTCAAACTTTCTTCCATCAACCTTTTAAAATGAGAAAACAAAGCTATCTTGACATCATCTTCCACATATTGACAAAAATAGTATAAAACAGTGGTCGGAAAACTGTGGCTCACGAGCCGCGATTTGCCACTCTATTGACTAATGAGTTTGCTGACCATTGACCTAGACTCTCGATTCCAATAATTACAGGCTGCTGTTGTTCCTTGTGATTAAGGCCCTATCCCAGTGGTCGGCAAACTCATTAGTCAACAGAGCGGCAAACCGAGGCTCGCGAGCCACAGTTTGCCGACCACTGGTATAAAAGAACCCTATACAAAACATTTTTGCTTCTTTCATGGGCATTAAAAATTAGATAAATTATCTACTTGGCCAGTGTTGCTCAGTGGTTGAGCATCAACCTATGAACCAGGAAGTCACAGATCGATTACCAGTCAGGGCACATGCCCGGGTTGTGGGCTTGATCCCCAGTGGGGAGTGTGCAGGAGACAGCTGATAGATGATTCTCTCCCATCATTAATGTTTCTCTTCCCTTCTTCTATGAAATAAATAAAAATACATTTTTAAAAAAATTAGATAAGTTATCAATAGACAAGCCTCTAAAGAAGCACTGCCCAATAAAGCTTTCTGCAATGATGGTATGTTCTATACCTGCACTATTCAATACACTTGCCACTACCCATAAGCAGCTATTGAGCACTTGAAATGTGATTAGTACAACGAAAGAACTGAATTTTAGTTTTAATTAAAATAAAGTCACATGTGGCTAGTGGAGTGTAAATTTAAAGTATAATTATAGGTTCTACATTTAATCTGGAAAATAAGCTACTAGTGAGAATAAGCAAAATATTTTTTAATAGAAAAGAACGGTATATATTCCTTTTTATATATATTTGTTTATTAAATTGATTAGGGTGACATTGGTCAACATGAACATATGTAAGATTTTTGTGTATATGATACTATGTGTATATGATACACGCTGTACTAGGCACCCCGTTAGACATGTGTCCCACCCTTTATTCTGAAAACAGTTCATCATCTATAGCCCCTGCTGAAAAGGTTCACCTAATACTTACATTAATAACATATGCCAAATGCAATCCCAGGCATAACAAGATGAATTAGATTCACTTTCCTAGGAATTGGTACTTGGGACATGTAAACTAAGTTAATTAACTATAAGGAACAGACCAGACCATCTTGTAGTCTTAAAGGCTTCCGTTTTTCGATGTCATGGTAAGGTCATATAAAAGAGGATAAGTATTCAGAAAACCAGTCTACAAAAAAAAAAAAAAAGAAGAAGAAGAAGAAGATGAAGAAGAGAGGCAGGGAAGCCACACTTGAGGCCCCAAAGAGAAGAAATAAACTAACTAAAAAATTCTGAGTTTCAGTAAGGGCAGTTGTATTTCCTGCTTGATCTTTCTTTGAGTAGGCTTCTATTTCTTCAAAAGCAAACCACTCTGATTAAGTCAGGTGGCATTTCAAATCAGTGGGAAATTATTCAATTAATATTTAGACAAATGACTAGTTGGAGAAAAATTAGTTACATCCTGCCTCTCATCTACATCAAAATAAACAAACAAAACAGAAACAAACAGAGATTTGGGGGGTGGTGAAAAAAGTGAAAGGGATTAAGAAATACAAATTGCCAGTTATAAAAATAGTCATGGGAATGTAAAGTATAGCATAAGCAATATAGTCGACAATACTGTAATAACTATTTATGGTGTCAGATGGGTACCAGACTTACCCGGGAAGTTGGATTCCATGCTCAATGGAATCCTACTTAGTCAGCAGGATCAACAGAGGGAGAGGATGATAAATAAAGCTAAAATCAGGGGGATAATCAGATTTGAAAAACATAACAATTAACCTAATCAGCATCCCAATCTATCTCATACAGAAAGCAGGCAGTTAGCAGACACCAGATGCCTCTTCTCTAAAAAATTGAGTTAAATATTAGGAAAGCTAAAGCTTCTAGGGTACACTCAAGTTCAAATATTGGCTTCCCTGAATAAAGTTCTCCTCCTTGAGACTTTTAAAGAGCCCACAGTCTCATAGCCAGCTCTCTGCCCACCTAAAAACAGGGACTTTGCCCTCACCATGCCCCAATAGATATAAAACATTCAGTTTATATAAAAGCTGAAAAAACCTACACCAGCCACCCAATCCTTTTGACTTAAATATGAACTGACAAGCAAAGATAACCAGCATATAAAAAAACCAATGGTGTAAAAGAGAATGAGCAAAATAAAATATATGAAAACTCACTCAGAAGGAAACTCACATAATTTAAGGATCATTTTTAAAAAACAACAACTCTCATTACACTATTTAAGAAAATAGTACATCCTTTGACAAAGGAATAATCATACTATAAGAAAGAGTCCAGTGAGGCTAAAATCTGCTGAAAATTATCAAAGAAATCACAAAAGAAAATTTCCCTAAATTGAAGTCTGTGAGTCTTCAAAATAATAAAAACACTAAGTAATTAGCATAGTGAATGAAGAAGACTCTCACCTAAACATCCAGCCATAAAATATAAACATAATTTATGGAACAGCTAGTCAACAGAATGCAATGCAGTCATTTAACATGTTGTAGAAAAAATATTAAATGACATGAAAACATAATCCGGATCTATTGTTATAAAGAGAGATAATTGTACAGTATTTCCCTCCTGAGTAATGCAACACTAAGCATATAGCACTTTGTGTTATTCCTGAAAAAATAAAAAACAAGGACAAAATCAAACCTGAATCTAATTCAACCTCTAAATCTAACTACTATTACTAGAAATATGGGAATAGACCTCTATCTTAAATGAAATCATAAGGATAAAATTAAAAACATCCTAAATATGAGAAATTCTATAAGACAAATAAAGCAATTTTATTCAACAAATAAATGGCTTCTCTCTTAAAAGAAATGTCATGCATTTACATTTGGATTCTGATTTTTAAAAAGCCTCTCTAAAATGACATTTTTTAAACAAACACAACTGTAAACAGATTGGGTATTAGACAAAGAACTACTGTTAATTTTTTTAGCTATAATAATATCTTTAAATAGTCATTACTATATTTCTTTTGTTTTTAAAAAATCTTTATTGTTGAAAGTATTACATATGTCCCCGTTTTTCCCCCACTGACTTCTTCTGACCTGCGCCCACCCAGTTATTGCTATATTTTTTTTAAAGTCTTTATCTGTTAGAAATATATATTAAATTATTTATGGGTAAATAGATATGATGTCTTCTAGTTACTTTAAAATATTCCAGTCCCACACTTTCTTCCACCAATCCCCCCAAAGAAAGAAAAGAAGAAAATGACATGGGATAAATAAAACAAACAGAGAGGTAAAAAGGATAAATATTGTTAACTGTTAAAGCTATGTGATGGGCACAAGAAGCTTCACTATCCTCTCCTCTTTTTGCTTTGTGTATAAAATTTCCTTAAATAGAAGATTTTAAATATAAGGAAGAGTTTACAAATTCTTTTTTATAAAACAAGTACAACAGCCCTAACCGGTTTGGCTCAGTGGATAGAGCGTCGGCCTGTGGACTCAAGGGTCCCAGGTTCGATTCAGGTCAAGGGCATGTACCTTGGTTGCGGGCACATCCCCAGTAGTGGGTGTGCAGGAAGCAGCTGATTGACGTTTCCCTCTCATCAATGTTTCTAACTCTCTCTCACTCTCCCTTCCTCTCTGTAAAAAATCAATAAAATATGCTTTAAAAAAAAAACTTTAAAGCCCTGGCCGACTTGGCTCAGTGGATGGAGCGACAGCCTGCGGACTGAAGGGTTCCAGGTTTGATTCCGGCCAAGGGCACGTGCCTGGGTTGCGGGCTTGATCCCCAGTGGGTGGTGTGCAGGAGGCAGCCAATCAGTGGTTCTCTCTCATCACTGATATTTCTATCTCTCTCTCCTTCTCCCTTCCTCTCTGAAATCAATAAAGAAATATATTTAAAAAAAAAAAAAATTAAAAAAACACACAAGTACAGCAATGATCTTAAAACAAATCTAGATAAGCTTTCTCCAACCAAATATATCAAGAGTAACATCACTAATGAATATTGAAACAATGAATCCTAATAATAGCAAACAGGAATCTTGTATACACACACACACACATTTGAAAAAAACAAAAAGCCAAGAACAAAAGAATAGTATATCCATTTCAGGATTAGGACATCTATTAATATAGCTTAACATATCAAAAAATAAAATATGAAAAATCATATTCATCTCTATAGTTTAATATTCATTCTTGATCAAAATGCTGAGTAGTATATGAATGATGCTTCTCTATTATGACAAAAAATTATATCTTACTCTATATATATTTCCCTCCCCCGCCAAAAGCCAGTATCATGCTTAATGGGGATAAACTAGAAGCATTCCCATTAAGGTCTCAAACAAGACAAAGATAACCATACTTTCCAGTTTACATCGGTTGTTTCAGATTAATTAATAATGCTCCCTACCATCTTCATTCTCAAAAGTGTCCTGGTTTGGACAATAAATTAAATGATCATTCTATCTGTTACTATAATTACACTTATACTTTTTCCCTGGATATATAAAATTACAAAAGAGGTAAAATGATCACTACTTATAAAAGATATTATTGTATACTTGGAAAACATAAGAAAACTTTGAAACTATTACAAACAATAAAAGAATTCATTAATGAGGCTTGGTACAAAAAAAATAGTAAATGTGGTTTGGTAAAAAAAAAAAATTAAGTAGTCATATATAAAACGACAACTAATTAGAAAATGTAACAAAAGAAAAAAAATCCCAATTATAAAGAAATAAAAAATAAATTACCTAAAAATCAACTTACAAATACATTTAAGAAGTTATTGACAGGATGTGTTAATTAACTAGATGGAGGGGGATTCTTTTACAATCTATATATACATATCAAATTATCATGATGCAGCTAGGGTGGCTGCGGGACCTCCTTGCTTCCTAGACCCTGCACCCAAGAGCCTCCCAGGCCCTTACCTATGCCCCAGCCCCAGCAGCAGTACGGCTCCCTGAATGCGGGCTGGGTGGCCTGGTCCTCAGGGGCTATTGCTTTTATAGGCTGACACGGGGCCAGAGGGGAGAAAGTCATGTGCCGTGGTTGCCTCCTCCCAGTTTGCAGAAGACGTAACCAATGGTTCATATGATGTTGTCCTAAATGCTGAACAACTTCAGAACTCCTTTATCTACTTGAGTCAACTGAGGATCCTATAATTATTTAAAGAGATTTGGTCACTTTGGGTAACAATGCAGCCTTTTCAGCTAACCAGGTCATTATTTGTGAATTGGTTGGTATTCCAATTGTTGGTAGCAAAATCAACGATCCCAATCACAGTATTAAAGAGAAGGCTTTCAATACACTGAGTAACCTGAGTGTGAATGTTGAAAATCAATTCAAGATAAAGGTATATGTCTATCAAGTCTGTGAGGATGTCTTCTCTGATCCCCTGAACTCCCCTGTGCCGCTGGTGGGACTGAGATGGTTAACAAACATGACAGTTACCAAAGACCACCAGCACATGCCTAACAGTTACATTACAAACCTGTTCCAAGTGTTGCTTTCAGGAAATAGAAGCTCCACGGTTCAAGTTTTGAAACTGCTATTGAATTTGTCTGAAAATCCAGCCATGACAGAGGACTACTTGGTGCCCACGTGGATGCATCATTCCTTTCCCTTTATGATGGTCATGTGGCAAAGGAGATTCTTCTTCAAGGTCTTACTAGAGATACACTCTTTCAGAATATAAATAACTGCCTCAAAAAGGAAGGTCATTTAGCTATTCATCCTATTTTCACTAAAGGTTCACTGTTTTCCCTATTACATGGAGAAGAATGTGCCAGGAAATATGAGCATTCATCACCATGATGTAGACATGAAGGAAAAGGTAACAATAATATCCAAATACTCACTGGTAGGTCATATTTTTCCAGAGTAATGTAAACTTCATTTTCATCTTTACAAAGGGATTCTTTCAGCTGCTGAATTTAAACAGTAAATATCAGATTTCATCATTTACACAGCTATAACTTGTCATGGTCTTCTGGTTTATTTTGGACCATTTTATTGATACCAAATGAATATAACAGCTTGTTCTGAAACATTTCTTTCTTTTTATTTTACTATTTGCTGAGCTACTTCAAGTATTTCCTCGACATGAAGTGACAGTGACCTTTTTATGTGTCAGCTACTCTTCTACTGTTTACTTTGATTTGTAGTTACTCATCTGAGAGAGCATTAGTATGTGATTGTTTCAGAACTGCCTTAGGAATGACCTTGTTCTTTTAGTAACAATGAGATCCTAAGCTCTTGAGTCCACCTGCCAACCTAGCTGCACTGCTTTTCGGAAGTCTATCCCAATCATTAGAATCTATTCTAGCCAATGAAAATAGTAAACTTTAGGAAAAATGTTCCTCTATCAGAAATCGATAGACCTAGCAAGCAGAAAATTAGTAAGGACATAGTCTAACTCAACAACACCATCAATCAACGGGATATAATTGACATCTATAGACTACTTAATCCAACAACAATAGAATACACATTCATCTCAAGCTCAGATGGAACCTGAAATTCTGGGCCATAAAACACACTTTAATAAATTTTAAAAAATAGAAACCATCTGTTCTCAGATCACAACTGTGCAAGGCTGGTTCAACAGTCTAAAAAAGAAAATGCACACGATCATATCAATAGAAGAAGCATTTAATAAAATCCAACACCCATTCATAATAAAAACTCAGTAAACTAGGAGTACTGGGTAACTTCCTCAATTTGTTAAAAAAAAAAATCTACAAAAAGAAAAACAAAAACAAAACACATTGTAACCAGCATACCTAATTGTGAGAAACGTAAAGCTTTCCCACTAAGATCAGGTACAAGTCAAGAATGTCCTCTCCCACCACTCCTATTCAACATCATACTGAAAGTTCTAGCTAATGCAATAAGACAAGAAAAGGAAATATAAGGTATACAACTTGGGAAGAAAGATATAAAACTGTCTTTACTATGGAATGATCGCCTACATAGAAAATTAGAAATAATCAACAACAAAAAACTCCTGGAACTAATAAGTGATTATAGCAAGGTTGCAGGATATAAAGGTTAAATGTAAAGTGTCAATTACTTTCCTATATACCAGCAATGAACAAGTGGAGTGTGAAATTAAAAACATAATACCAGTTATATTAGTACCCCCAAAATAATTAGGTATAAATAAATCTAACAAAATATAAACAAGACCTATACAAGGAAAACTACAAAACTCTGATGAATAAAATCAAAGAAGACCTAAATAAATGAAGAAACATCCCATGTTCATGGATAGAAAACTCAATATTATTTAGATGTCAGTTCTTACCAACTTGACCTACAGATTTAATGTAATCCCAGTGAAAATCCCAGTAAGTAATTTTGTGGATATTGACAAACCATTTCTAAAGTTTATATGAAGAGATGAAAGACCCAAATTAGCTAAAGAATATTGAAGGAGAACAAAATTGGAGGACTATGCTGTCCAACTTTAAGACTTAAAAAGTATAGTAATGAAGACTGTGGTATCTATATATATAAAAGCCTAAGCGACCGTTATGGCTGGACAACCAGCCAGTAGCTATGATGTGCACTGAACACCAGGGGGCAGACACTCAATGCAGGAGCTGCCCCCTGGTGGTCAGTGCGCTCCCACAGCCAACCTCCCACAGTCCCTCCCCTGGGCCGGCCAGCCCCAATCGGGACTGGGCGAGACGGCCCCAATCGCTGGCAAGGCCAAGGGACCCCACCCATGCACGAATTCGTGCACCGGGCCTCTAGTTGGTAAAATAATTGACAAATACACTAGTGGAACAGAAGAGAAAGCCCAGAAATAGACCCACATAAATATAGTCAACTGATCTTTAATAAAGGAGCAAAGGCAATAAAATGGAGCAAAATTCGTCTCTTCAACAAATGGTGCTGGAAGAACTGGACATCTACATGCAAAGAAATGAATCTAGACACGGTCCTTACACCCTTCACAAAAATTTAAGTCAAAATGGATCACAGACCTAAATGTAAAATACAAAAATATGGAACTCTTAGAAGATAGCATAAGGAAACTTAGATAATTTTGGGTGTGGCTTTAGATACAACTCCAAAAGTATGATCTATAAAAGATATAACTGATAAGCTGGACTTCATTATAATTAACACTTTCTGCTTTGCAAAAGACAATGTTAAGAGAATAAGAAGATGCCCTAGCCCAGTGGTAATTAGTCAACAGAGCCAAATATCAGCAATACAACGATTGAAATTTCTTTTGAGAGCCAAATTTTTTAAACTTAAAACTTCTTCTAACACCACTTCTTCAAAATAGACTCGCCCAGGTCGTGATATTTTGTGGAAGAGCCACACTCAAGGGGCCAAAGAGCCACATGTGGCTCGCAAGCCGCAGTTTGCCGACCACGGCCCTAGCCAATCTGGCTCAGTGGATAGAGTGTGGGTCCGGGTTCAATTCTGGTCAAGGGCACATGCCCGGTTGCAGGTTCGATCCCCAGTTGGGGGTGTGCAGGAGGCACCCAATCAATGATTCTCATCATTGATGTTTCTTTCTCTCTCACTCTCTTCATTCCTCTCTGAAATAAACAAAAACGTATTTTTTTAAAAAGAGAGAATAAGACAAGCGACATTCTCTTGGGGGAAAATATTTACAAAAATACATCTAATAAGTGACTGTTATCCAAAATATACAAAGAACACTTAAAACTCAACAAGAAGAAAACAAACCAATTTAAAAAAATGACTTTTTAAATTCTTTTAGACCTAATCAGACACCTCACTTTTTCACTCTAATTAAAAACCCCACTAAAGAAAATATACAGTTGGCAAATAAGCAAATGAAAAGATGCTCAACATAACATGTCATAATGTCATCAGAGAAATGCAAATCAAAACAACAAGGAGACTGTACACCTATTAGAATGGCCAAAATCCAGAAAGCTGACATCACTAAATACTGGCAAGAATGTGGAGCAACAGGAGCTCCCATTCATTGCTGGTGGAATATGAAATGGTACAGCCACTATGGAAGTCAACTGGCTATTTCTTATAAAACTGAACATGTTCTTACCATATGAAAGGAGACTTGACTTGGGGTGATGAACACACAATGTAACATACAGATGATGTATTATAGAACTGCACACTTGAAATCTATATAATTTTATTAACCAATGTCACCCCCAATAAATTCAATAAAAAAAATCAGTGGTTGACAGGGGTTCAGGGATACAAGGACAGGATGAATAGCCAGCACACAGAGGATTTTTAGGGTAGTAAAAATACTCTGAATGATACCACAATGAGGGATATATGTTATTATGCATTTGTCCACACCCATTATATGTACAACACCAGGAATGAACCATAATGTAAACTATCGACTATGGGTGATTGTGATGTGTCAATACAGATTCATCACCTATACTAAAATACACCATTCTGGTGGGGGATGTTGATGATGGAGGTAACTATACATGTTGAGGCAGGGCATATATGGGAAATTTATGTATCTTCCCTTCAATTTTGCTGTGATCCTTTAACCACTCTATAAAAATCGTCTCAATAAGAGATTAAAAATTAAAGAAAATAACATAATTTAAAGCAAAAATAGTAACAAAATACTGTGTGGTTCATAATATATAGAGAGGTAAAATATATAACAAAATTGCACAAAAGATGAGAGTGGAAATGAAAACATAGTGGTAGGAGGTTCTTACACATTATATGTGAAGTAAAATATTTGAAAATACAGTGACAAATTTAAGATGCAAATTATAAACCCTAGAGCAACCCCAAAACAAACATGCCTTTGCAAGGACACTTTGTAACTCTTTTTTCTTTCTTTTTTAAAATATATTTTTATTGATTTCAGAGAGGAAGGGAGAGGCATAGAGAGAATCATTGATCGGGTGCCTCTCGCATGCCCTCTACTGGGATTCAGCCCACAATCCACGCATGCGCCCTTGGCCGGAATCAAATCTGGGACCCTTCAGGCCGATGCTCTATCCACTGAACCAAAACGGCCAGGACACTTTGTAACTTTTCTCACCAAGAGGTGAACTCCACCCCTTGAATCTGGGTTTGGCCACGTGACTTGCTTTGGTGATTGAGACAGTAACAAACATGACACAATGAGGAGCTCAAAAGATATTTGTACGTTAGGGTTTGTTCTTACGCTGCTCCTGGAACCCTGGGGATATTATATACATAAACCAGGATTAACCTGCTGGATGATGAGATACCCACCCCATGTCCCAGTGGACTGCCAACCAACCCCCTGTAGCAGAGCTGCCTTGCTGACTTGCATCTGACCTGCAGCTGACCATAGACGCATGAGCGGCCCAGCTGAGGTCAGCAGAAGAAATGCCCAGCTGAGCCCAGACTAAAGTGCTGACCCCCAGAATAGAAAGCTAAATAAATGGTTGGTTTGTTACACAGCAATAGATAACTAATTTTGTGTGTGTAATTATAGATAAGTAAAATATCATGGTTTGACAGAGAGAATAGTTGAATTCAGAATTAATGTTAATAACTTAATTATACACTTTGATGGTTTCCAAATTTTCTCTAAAAAGCAGATAATCTTTCATATACAAAAATATCAATGTCATTAAAAAATATATAATTCAACATAAAAAGATTATTTTCATTATTTCCACTAAATTCCAAGAGTCTAAAAAAAGGACATTCTTGACCTGATGCATTTGAATGAACTGACAGATTTTAAGTTCTATCAGAGTTTGGGTATAAACAGTTACAAGTATATAGAAAATTAAATATATTACAAGACAAGACAAAGATTAGCACTAAAAACAAAAGAAAACCTGGTTTATGGAGAAAAATTGTAACAGTATAACATTTGGTTCAGTTTTTATGATATTGACAAAATTACAATAAGGTAAACACCAAATATGTGAAGGGTTAAGGGGGAGAAGTAATGAAAAATTTAGAAAAAAATAGTAAGAAAGCAATAGAAGGCATCTAAAACCAAAAATTCAAAAGAAAAGCAGTTAAGCAGGTTATTTTTAAACAAATAAATAAATATCAGAATAAACAGGTAAAATGATTTCAAATCATTGACTTCAGATAGTGGAAATTGGTAGAAAATAGAACTAATGCAGGGTCTACTACTTTTTGTTTGAAGCCATGTAGAAATCTTTGACTGATAAAATACATACATACTTTGAAAAAATAAAAATTTAAAGAGAAACAAAAAAAGGTCCAGGAACCAATTCAAGTATATATTTGGTATATGATAATAGCAAAACTTCATATCAGGAAAAATTACTTTAGTTGACTCTACTACAATTGATCATCTATTTGGAAAAGCATACAGTTAGAGCCTGGCCTCATACATATCCTATCTAATAAAGAGGGAATATGCTAATTGACCCTCACGCAGTCGCAAAGATGGTGGCACCCACAGCCAATAATGAGGGAATATGCTAATTGACTGTCACGCCCTCAAATATGGCGGCACCCACAGCCAATAAGGAGGGAATACGCTAATTGACTGTCACGCCCTCAAAGATGGCGGCACCCACAGCCACAAGATGGCAGCGCCCAGTCCCCTCAGCCCCACTGGGGCAGCAGGCACGCCTACGCCTACCTCCAGAGTCCCCCAGTCCCCTCAGCCCCCCCCCAGCCGCCCAGGGCTGCCCAAGGCTCAGGTAACCAGGGCTGCCCAAGGCTTGTGCTGCCGGCAGTGGCAGCAGCAGAGGTGTGATGGGGGCGTTGCCTTCCCCTGATTGCCAGGTCACCTCCCGCCCCTGAGGGCTCCCGGACTGTGAGAGGGGGCAGGCAGGGCTAAGAGACTCCCCCTCCAGTGCATGAATTTTCATGCACCGGGCCTCTAGTATTAAAATAAATCCCTATAAATAAGAGGGTTAAATGTTTTTTAAAAAATGTAAACTATAACAGAACCATGAAAAATAATCTGTTGTAAATTTATACAAAAATATTCAGAAAGATTCTCATAAAAGTGTTTATGCTGTTTATTTCTGGGAAGCAGAAAGAGGTGTGGGAGCAATATTTTAAGAAAGAATATTTTAATTTTCACTCTGTACTGGTTTATATTGTTAAAGGTTTTTCAAACAATTTTTTTTATTTGAGTTTTAAATTTCCTTTGATTCTTTAGTAGATAAAATACAAAAATGTTTAAGATAATTTAAGATATTCCCAACTGGAGGTTGACTATTTAAAGGAAGATATTTTGATGCCAGGCATATTAAATAATAAAACCTATTTTCTTTTGCACAGTAACTTTGTTTTTTCCTCACCAGCCAACAAAAACATTTTTTTCTTAGCCATTCTTTTTCTCTCCTTTCCCCCCATTTATAATCATGAATCCATATTCACTCAATTTTAGAAGTAAGCTCAAATTATGGTCCCACTATTTACATGCAGTATGACCATAGTCAAATAATCTAATATTTTCGAGCTTCAATTTTCTTGTGTAAAATGGGACTAATATCTGCTCAATTTTCCTCACAGTGCTGATATAAAAAATAAATGAGAAAACATAAATTAACTGGTACAAGTATATATTCCAAAAAGCTATCATTATATCATTATTAACTAGTGGCCCAATGCACAGATTTGTGCACATTGAAAGGAAATTAATTAGAAAAAATGTTTTAATATCACTATTCGCCCTTTCTCTATAATAGAAGTGTCAGAGATTAAAGAAAATTAGTAAAATGTATATGAAAATAATATATAAATTGATTAATATGATATAACAGACATGATATAAAAAAATAAAAACTTTATATAAAAACAAAATATGATATAAAAACAACAAAAACATGATATAAAAACAACATTGATAAAAACAATGACTGATAAATTGATTAAACTTATTCTAATATCTCCCTGTATACCACATTAAGAGTAAAAACACTTTCAGAGTGCTTGACTAATTTCCCTTGTGATGAAGTATTTACAACTATAACTTTAACGTCACACTCTCTTCAAACTCAAGAGAAAGCAACATATAACTGACCATGTCCGAAAACAGGTTCAGGGAGGAATATTCCTACTCTGTCTAGAGTTTGTCCTTGTGATTTATTAATAGTTATAGCAAATGTTGGCATCACGGGAAACTGTCTTCAAATTAATTTAAATGGGAGGCACATCAGACGGAGACAAATCAATTCTTGGAATCTGAACAACCTCTCCTTCCGCAGATCCTGTTAATACTTTAGCTTCGATTATGTTAGGTCGCAATCTTTTGATAATAAATCTAGTACCATTACAAAGGCCCCATTTACTATTAAGATTTTCAGTAACATGATAATTGCACCTACTTTCAATTTTAATTTATGACACGGCATTCCCGATGAAGTAATACTATTAAGAAATTCGATGGGAAAATTTTCCTTTTCAGCATCATCAGTTGAATCGATGGGATCATCACTCAAATAGGTGTGAAAATCTCCATTGAGTATATCCAAAATTTCTTCATTTAATTTATGAACATGCTCATTTTTAGGACAAAGAATCTCACATATTTTATAGTATATTTATAGTATATTACGTATATTTATAGTATATTACCTATAAATATACTATTTCCAAAGGTAGCTTCAGAGATCCGTTAGATCCGTTACAAATCATTTCACAGGGGATTTCAATAATATCCATTCCTAAATGAAAACTGCTATCAAGTTTGCCATCTCCAAGTTTTACTAACCATTCGCTATAAGCAGAATCCTCTGATCTCATATTTGTTTTAAGAGACAATTGTCTGAAACATCCCCAAACACTACAGTGCTTTAAATTCGTTTGTACTATGGCCGATCGCATAGCATGTGGCACAACACTGAGACATTGTAAAAAATCTCCTCTGAGGAGAACTTTCCCACCAAATGCAACATTCAAATTCATAATTTCTCTTAGTAATCTATCTATGGCGTTCCAAATTCACGATAGACAATGACAGATCGAAACACACACGTGCGATTGGTGCCAGCGAGAGCTTTATATGTATCACACATGTGCAAGTCAACATTTATTTTTAAATTGCCAGTGCGCGTCATATATACCATCCGGTCGGTCAAACAGTCGGACGGACACACGGATGGTCAGTCACTTAGCCTTTTATATATAAAGATAACTTTATGAAATACAGGTTACTGGTGGTTTTTTAACTTTATTTTTATTGTTGACACTAATACAGATATCTCCATTTTCTCCCCCTTTTCCCACCTCCACCCAGCCCCCCTTCTCTCTGGACATCACCACACTGCTGTCTGTGTCTATGGGTTATGCATATATGTTCTTGGGCTAATCCCTTCACCTTCTTTCATCTAGTCCTCCTGTACCCACTGACAGCTGTCAGTCTGTTCCATGTATCTACTTAAGTGTCTGGCATATAATAGGTTCAAAAATTTGTCTGCCTTGAATATATTATACTTCAACTAGTTGGTAATATTATTTAACAACCTGTTCTGAGAGTAGCTATAGAAATTTAAGGTTATTTCTAATCTTTTGTTTATATTAAGCACCAATTTGCCTGTTGGTCCCTGAAATCATTGTTTGATCTTTTATTTTTGTATGCTACAACCAAAATGAACCATAGAAGAAAAAGAAAACATTTTAAAACCTGCTTTAAGTTGCCTCTATTTAATAGCGCAGTCACCCCTCCTTAAGTATATGGATCTGAGTAAAAGCTGTAAGCCACAATAGTGGTAAGTTGTACACATCCTTAACTTTGGCCCTTTTTTTTCATTCATATATTCAACAAACATGTAAGTCTAACTAGATAGAGGTCCTATGCAAGATGCTGGTTATAAAATGTGAACAAGAAAGACATCCCATTTTTGTCCTTATGGAGATGCTGGCAAGGAGGCAAACTAAACAATTAAACCTACAAATAAATATATGAACTTTGTTAAACATGGTAAAGAAAAGAGCAGGATGTTGAGAGAGAGACTGAAAAGAGGACCTAAGTTAAATGAATTGTCTATATGATATTGCATATAATATGACCTCTAACTGTACAAAAATGAACTACCTTTTCCCCAAAAGTCATCTGAAAGAGTTTATTTAGAGGCAGAATAGCGAGGTTGTTGAAAGGATCAATTCTAGAGCTGATGGCCTGGGTTTTATTTTAAACCAGCCTCTACTCATCAGTTTTGTGACATAAACAAACTATTTAAATGTTCTGTGCCTTAATTTCTTCATCAGCCATTGGGGAATATATTAAGACATTTTTCATTGAGTTATTATAAAAATTGAGTTAAACTCTTTTGCCTTATTTTGAAAACTATTAAATTCACAGAAAATTTAAAAGACCTTATACTAACTTTTAACTCACATTAACCTGTATTCATCAGGTAAACTAATATTTCTACAGTGCTTAGAAGAGTTTCTGGCACATAGTAAACATCATATCACTACATAAACAGTTATATTAAATAAAAGTAAATTAAAATTATGAGAAAATGATTTGTAAAATACTTTTCAGAGAAAATTGGTCATTTTCTCCTGAGATCATAGAGAACATGCCAAATATTGAAGGAGGGAAAGAGAGAGAAAGGGAAGGAGAAAATGTGGAAGAGAAAGACAAAGACAGAGACAGAGATAGAGTCAAAGACAGAGACAGAAAAAAGAAAAGGCAGGAATTAAGATGAAAAAGGAGAAATAAAAGTCCAAGGTTTTACCCAACAATACTTTATCTGAAGGTCAACAGCGCTCTCTGCTGGACCTATGTCTTTTCTACACACTAGGCGAAAGTAATAAATTAAAATAATACATGCTACCACTTCACAAAATAAAAAAGTATCACTTTTGTAAAGGTATATAGACAATGTTAGCATTTATTTAATAAACAAATAAAAAGTAAATATAAGCATAATAATGTATCTGTAAAAATACCTCCCCCATTGTGAGGATTTGCTAAAGGAATGGAAACAATACAAATAAATACTAGAGAAAATGATTATAAATAGTGGAACAAAGTAATATCAGAATGGTAATGTTCTACTTTAATGCTCTAAGGACACTGAAAGAACTTTAGGGAAGTGGAGTTCACAAACATAAGAATATTGAAGACGCAAAAAACTTTCAGATCTCTTTCTAGTCCCATTCTTTCATTTCACAAATGATGAAAAGGGAGCACAGAGAGGATAGGGTTTACCATCTCATACATTAGTAGCAGAGATGTGATAGCACTTAGACTTCTGAGTGGTTTTCTACTGTTCTTTGCATTATACTATTCTTCCTCTTTTTCAAACATGGATTTAGCAAATTCCACATTCTCCTTCTTTAAACTAAACAATGGCATAAATACATACATTTTGTGGAGAAAAGGAGTTTATCTTCCTTAATGGAGAGTTGAGTTTTGTAGTCTTTCCTGAAGTAACTTTTGTATCAAAATGGTGTACTTCCTTTTCAAAACAATGCCGTTTTCTAATCTGCAAACACAAAACCAAAATAAAGTTTAAAATAACAAGTTTGAGCAGGCTGGAAGGATGGGGGAATAAAAGGTGATGAAAGAAGACTTGACTTGAGGTGATGAACAAACATACAGTGTACAGGTGATGTATTGTGGAACTGTACACCTGAAACCTGTATAATTTGGTTAACCAGAGTCGCCCCAATAAATTCAATATAAAGGAAGAAAAGAAAAGTTTGAGCAGGTTAGTTGTCCCCAAAGGTCCAAATAGCTGTTTGTTTTCAGCATTTAAAAAAGGACTATTTCTAACTGACGATAATTAAATAATGTTTAAAAACACAAACAGGCATCTTATTACAAGACTTAAGTAAAATAAAATATAATACCTCCTTAATCCTAACCAAAATAGCTTTAATTAGTGATATGTCAAAACTATAGTACAGTAGGTCCTCGGGTTACATCAGAGATCTGTTCCTACGGCGCGAAGTAGCATGATTTTCGCCGTAAGTCGGAACCCACCTACATAAGCACCTACGTCACTCACAAGAAGCACATACACAGCAGTAATGAAGTGAAATAGTAAAAAAAATTTAAAAGGAAGATAACAATTCCTGACCTTTACTTGTGGTAAATAAATAATAAAAAACACAAAGCACATATGTACATATGTTGAAATGACGGAACTTTTTTTTTTTTAATAAATAAATGGGAGATGGCAACATAACCAAGAAACGAGTACGTTGAGTCCGACATAACTCGAGGACTGTCTGTACTGAAAAATGATCTTCCCATAAAATAGTTCCACCATATGGACACCAAGTATAATATTATAGCAAAGTCCAAATTACATACCTAATTGAAAAGCAAAAAAGCAAATAAAATGGAAACCTCATTGTAAATTAAAACTCAGAAAAAATTTTAAATGTAGATATTCATCATTTCCTACATGACAGAATTGCTTGGTTATTATTACTTTTACTAGCTAGTTGACAATCCAAGTTGTATTTGACTAAATTTATTTTATAAATATCACTAAGTTTGCTTTCCAAACTGTCTATGCTTTTTTTCTACTTGCCAAAACCCTATTTACTTAAATTATAAAGGAGAGAGGGGCATTTCTATTCATGATCCCATTCCTACCAAAAAAGAAATGAGACCCAAAGAAGTCAAGGATAAGTGTTATGCGTTGAGTCCTACCTTACAACATCCAACTCCATGTACACATTTTTGGGGGCGAGGGGGAATTTTCTAAAGATTCATGCTTCATTTGTAATTGGTGCTTTTCCAAAAATAAACTAATTCATTCTATTTCTAAAAATGGTTTAATTATGAAAGTTATAAAGATTGTAAGTAAAATAAACTACATAAGAATGCAAAAAACTTTTTTAATATATTCTATTAAAAATATTCAATTACGTGCAAATGACATGCTGATTAAATAATACCCTTTTTATTTGTAACTAAGGCTATTAAAAGTCCCAGCCTCCCCATCTCACTGCTATAAACTCTATGAGAAAACATGGTATTCATCTATGAAAAGTACTGTCATTTAAAATATCTAGTAATTTAGGCCTTTCAATAATTTGTAGAAATAAATATTTTATCCTTTATCAATATTAAAAACTCAATAAATAAGAGTAAACCTTATAAATATATTAAAACTACCAATACCAAAAATATCCATGACATAAATATTCATATAAAAGGAATTTTGGCAAAAAAATATGTCATTATTAAATAAAAACAGAAGAGTTAAAACATATAAGTAGCTCTTTTATTAATATATGCCCTAAATAAATATTTTACTATCAAATTCCTCATATATAAGTAAGCATCATGCAGTTTCACTTTAATGACATTGACTGTAAATAATCCTATCTACACTAATAAGAGAAACATGCAAATTGACCGTACCTCTGCCACGCCCACAAGACAATCAGGAGCGAGTATGCAAATTAACCCAACCAAGATGGCTGCAGCCACGGAGAGAGCAGGAGACTTGGGTTGTCCCTGGCAATGGAGGAAGCCAAGCTTCCCGCCCTGCCCTGGCTGGCCCTGGCCTCTGCTCAAAGCTACAAAAGTTTCAATTATAGAAGATACATAAGTCCCAGATACCAGGGCCTTCGCTTAGGTCGCCGGGGGGCATGGCCGCCCTGCAAACCACCACAGGCCCCTCGCCCAGGCCAGCCCACACCCCAAGGGAACCCCCACCCTGATCCGGGACACCCTTCAGGACAAATGAGCCAGCCCCCACCCGTGTACCAGGCCTCTATCATATCTAATAAAAGAATAATATGCAAATTGACCATCACAGCAACACAATATGTCTGCCCCCACGTGGTCAAAGATGGTTGCCTCCATGTGGACACAAGATGGCTGCCACAAGATAGCCAGCAGGAGAGGGCAGTTGGGAGGAACCAGGCCTGCAAGGGAGGGCAGTTGGGGGTGATCAAGCCTGCAGGGGAGGGCAGTAAGGGGTGACCAGGCTGGCAGAGGAGGGAAGTTGGGGGCGACCAGGCCTGCAGGGAAGAGCAATTGGGGGGAACCCAGGCCTGCAGGGGAGAGCAGTGGGGGAGACCAGGCCTGCAGGGGAGGGCAGTTAGGGGTGACCAGGCCTACAGGGGAGGGCAGTTAGGGGTGACCAGGACTGCAGGGGAGGGCAGTTAGGGGCAATCAGGCTGGCAGGGGAGCAGTTAGGCATCAATCAGGCTGGCAGGGGAGTGGTTAGGGGGTGATCTGGCTGGCAGGCAGAAGCGGTTAGGGGCAATCAGGAAGGCAGGCAGGCGAGCAGTTGGGAGCCAGCAGTCTTGGATTGTGAGAAGGATGTCCGACTGCCTGTTTAGGCCCGATCCCGGTAGGATTGGGCCTGAACGGGCAGTCGGACATCCCTCGAGGGGTCCCAGATTGGAGCGGGTGCAGGCTGGGCTGAGGGACACACACCCCCGTGCACAAATTTCATGCACCGGGCCTCTAGTCATATAATAAAAGCCTAATATGCTAAGTGTCCGGTTGTCTGTTCAACCAAAGCATAATATTCTAATAATATGCCTAGGCCGCTCAACCGCTCGCTATGACGTGCACTGACCACCAGGGAGTAGACAGTCGACCAGTTGCTATAATGTGCACTGACCACCAGGGGGCAGACAGACCAGTCGACCACTCACTATGACGTGCACTAACCACCAAGGAGCAGACGCTCCTCCGACCAGTAAGTTAGCTTGCTGCTGGGGTCCAGCCAATTGGGACTGAGCGAGACGGGCCGGACACACCCTGGAGCCCTCCCCCAGTCCCTTCCCGGCCCCAATCGTGCACTGGTGCAGTCCTTCAGCTGGGCCTGTGCCCTCACAATCTGGGACCTCTTGGGGGATGGGAGAGCTGGTTTCGGCCTGATCCCGCAGGCCAGGCCAAGAGACCCCACTGGTGTACGAATTTGTGCACCGAGCCTCTAATCTTTTATAATAGACTCCTTTGTAATGAGTAACTACCTAAAATTCAATTACAACAATTTACCATTTATTTTAAATCTGTGACCCCACTAATCTCCACAAGTCACACTGAAAACTAGATTGATATCTGACAGCCTTCTTCAGCTATAACTAATGGGATTATTTCACTGCCAATAAACTCTGTTTACCTGCTGTGTAGTTTCTAAGGATCGAATTCTTTTCTTCTCTACTTGAAAATCATCATTTTCATCTCTGTATATGAATGCCTGTTTCTTGGCAGATAATTTTGCAGCCAGCGTAGTTTTTTCAGGAGAGTCTTATAAAAGAAGTTAAAAAATCAGCATAAATAACTTACACTTAGGCAATTTTCCTAAGAAAAAAATTGAAATCAAGATGTAGACTTATTTTAGAAATTAATATATTTTTTTAAATTGCTAAACATGTTTAAAAGCACTTTACCAGACTACTTTAACAAAATATAACAAACATTTTAAAAAATATGTTTTCAATAGGCAAGTCCAATTTTGATTTAACAGGTTTATACTGTTGTAGACCACTCCCAATAATGTGATTTTTTAAAATATAACTGTTAAGACTCTCTCAAGAAAATGTATTTCATTTCTATAAAAATATTTCTTTACAGGATCTCAATGTCACTTTCTTACTAAGCTATGTTTGTTAGAATTAAAAATATAGTAAAATTAAGCTCTTATAATCTACCTTTTAATCCCACAACCCTGAAAACCCATTCTCAAGGTCATCAACCTTATAATTCACCAAATAACATCATCCCATTTTATAAATATGAAATACTAGGTTTTTAAGAAGTCAAGTAACATGCCAGTATCATACAGCTAGTAAAAAGCAGAGCCTGGATGTGACTAACTCCTGCTGTTTGACTCCAAAATCCATAAGCATAATCTTTAGGCATAAAGCCAAACATAATACTCTGTCTTCTGGAAGATAACAAACACATTTCCTTTTTCCTTAATGTATGTAAAACTGTTCTTAACTATTCCTATACATTAGTTTCTCCCTGTCCCTAAATGTGTGTTCTTGAAAGTACCTTCCTTCCTCTTTGCTCTTCTCTACGGGTTCCCTTGAATTCATTAAACAAGCATTTATTTTATCAAGCCCAAACAATTCCAGACACCATGAAAAACAATGAAAAAGAAAGTCTCTGGCCTTAAAGAATTTACAGACTACTAGGGCAAAAATATCTGTAGGCAGGTCTAGTACTGTTTTCAAAAACACAGTTTATCTGAATAAAGACAGAAGTGAATCTATACCACACACAACATTGGTTTTCAAGCTTTTTCTGAGAACACTATTTTTTAAAGAAAAATTGCTTATAATTTCCAAAACAGGATGAAAGACTTAGACCTTCTTTGGTCCACCACTTTCTTTCCCCGCTACGAGCCATGCTTTTTCCTAAGACTCAAAGGAACATCATTTGAAAATTCTAAAACCGTAGTTCTGCCTTTCAGACCTAGATCTTTAATCTACCCGGAATGGATTTTTCTATATGGAGAAAAGTAGGACTACAATTTCAATTTTTTTCTATAGGAATATCTGAGAGTCCCAGTACCACTTATAGAAAAGTCCCTCCTTTGCCCTCTGCTCTGTAGGAGCACTTCTATTAAAAAAACAAACAAACAAGCAAACAAACAAAACACCTTTCTGGCTATATATGGAACTGAATGTGGGTTCTCTATTGTTTTCCACTGGTCTACACTGCACCAATACCAAACTGTTCTAATTACTATAGCTTTATATATAATAAGTCAGGCTATCTCATAGATTAAGTCCTCTCACCTTGACCAGATTCTCAAAAGTGAATCTGGTTATTATTCTTAGCCCTTTGCATTTCCAAATATATTTTATAAAGACATGTAATTTTGAGCTCCGCAATTTCCTGGCAAATTGGTAAAATACCCACAAAACAAACTAGCATAGTGGTTCTCAACTGGGACAATTTTAACACCCCTCCCCCCTACCCCAGGAACGTTGAGCATTCTCTGGAGACATTTTTTATTGTCACCAAAGGCAGGGGACAGCGGGTATACTACTGACATCTAGTGGGTTGAGGCCTGGGAGATGCTGCTAAACATCCCACAATGCACAACACAGTCCCACAACAAAGAATGATCCAATTCAAAATGTTAATAGTGCCCTGTTGAGAAACCCTGCCCCAAATAAACCAAGGGGCAAATTTGTATGGGCCCATTAAAGGGTAGGGAATGTCTACCATAAACAATAATTCAGTTTTAGAAATATTGAACTGCCATCTGCCAAAAAAGATTAACACCCAATTCATTAAAATAAAAATCATATTATCTACATATACAAAAAGGTTTATCTTCATGTTCTTTATAGCAGAGAAGTTTGCAGGAAACTTATTGAAAAGGTTAAGTTTTTAAAATACAAAGTTATAAAGAAATGAGATATATTCAGAATATTTGTTAAAATAAAAAACTCCTAGAAATCAATAAGAAACCACCCAATACAAAAATGGGCAAAAAACCTGAATATGCAGTTCACTAAAAGGAATATTTAAACGACCATTAAACATACTAAAAGATGCTCAACCTCATTAATCAACAGAGAAATACCAATTAAAACTCATGAGAACACGACCCATGCACCAAAATGGGTAAAATTTTTAATGAGTGTTGGAAAATATTGGCAGTAACTACTGTAACTAAACATATGCATACACTATGACCAGCAATTCCATTACTAAGTACATATCTGGTAGAAAATACCTATTTGCACCAGAATGAATAAGAATGTTCAAAATTGCCCAGCTGGCGTGACTTAGAGATTGAGTGTCGACCTATGAACCAGGAGGTCAGGGTTCCATTCCTGGTCAGAGCACATGCCCAGGTTGCAGGCTTGGTCCCCAGTAGGGGGCATGCAGGAGGTAGCCAATCAATGATTGTCTCTCATCATTGACGTTTTTCTCTCTCTCCCTTCCTCTCTGAAATCAATTAAAAAAAAAAAAAAACTCTAAAAAAAATATGTCCATATATTTTTTTAAAAAAAGAATGTTCAAAATAGTATTAATAACCCAAAGCAGAAACCACCCAAATGTCTAACAACTATAAGATAAATTAATAAGTTGCAGTATATTCACAGAAGAAAATAATATATAGCAGTAAGTACTACTATATGCAACACACAAATAAATCTCATAAGTACAACATTAAGCAAAAGTAGATGGATATAATTTCATTTCTATAAAAAGCCAAAGCTCACTAATGGTGACAAAAGGGAAGATAGCAATTACCTGTGGAAAGGTGACTAACAAAGAGGATGAGAAGTGTTGGTCATATCCTATTTTTTATCTAGTTGGGAGTATATTAGTATGTTTGCTTTGTGAAAATTCTTCACAAAGAATTTTCTAGTATAACTACTAGTATACACTTAGAATTTGTGCACTTTTCTGTATTTAGGTTACATCTTATTAAAGAATTTACTTGAAAATATAAAGAGAGTATCAGAATACAACCATGATTTATGCCATCTGATTCTTCAACAGACTATTCTACATACTCTACACCACAATAATGTTAAAATGAAAGTTGTAATTGACAACTGATTTTTTACAAAGGCAATGCAGTGGACAAAGGATAGCCTTTTCAATAAATGATGCTAAATAATTAGATATCCATATGCAAAATAAATGAACTTGGATCCATACCTTGCACCATATTAAAAAATTAACTTGAAATGCATCTTAGACCTACAGTAAACCTACAACTGTATTTTTTTAAAAAAACTTGTACTCAAAATATATAAAGAAACTCTCAAAACTTAACAGTATTTCACCAAAGAGATTGAAACTAAAAAAAAAAAAAGAAAACAAAAAAAGAACCGAACAGAAATTCTGGAACTGAAGAACTGAATAAATGAGATGAAGAAAAAACTAGCAAGCTTAGGAAATAGAGCAGACCAGATGGGAGAAAGAATTAGTGATACTGAAGACAGAAATGTAGAATGATTCAAGTGGAAGAGAAAGAATCGTGAGTTAAAAAAAATTATTCAAAAAGTATCTGAACTCATTAGAAAGAGCAATCTATAATAATAAAAGCGTAATATGCTAATTAGACCAGACGTCCTTCCAGACGACCTTCCAGACGAAGCCGGGGCTGCGAGGGAAGCCCGGGTTCCAGGTGCCAGAGGGAAGCCGGTGCCGGCAGCCGGGGGAAGGAAGGCCTACTCTTGCACGACTTTCGTGCATCAGGCCTCTAGTATAAGAATAATGGGGCCCTAACCAGTTTGGCTCAGTGGATAAAGTGCCAGCCTGCAAACTGAAGGGTCCTGGGTTCAATTCTGGTCAAGGGTACGTATCTCGGTTGCAGGCTCAATCCTGGCCCTGGTCAGGGTGCATTCGGGAGGCAACCAATTGATGTGTCTCTCTCATAACAATGTTTCTCTCTGTCTCTCCCCCTCCTTCCACTCTTCCTAAAAATCAATGGGAAAAATATCCTTGGGTGAGGATTAACAACAACAACAACAACAAAAAGAATAATGGGTACACCAGAAGAAAAGAGGAAGAAGGAAATGAAGAACCTATTCAAACAAATAATTGATGAGAACTGCCCAAACCTATAGAAAGAACTGGGTCCTCAAATCCAAGAAGCTAACAGAACACCTGATTATCTCAATCCAAAAAGGCTTTCTCCAAGGCACATTATATTAAAACTGTCAAAAACTAACAACAAAGAGAGAATCTCAAGGCAGACAGGGAAAAGAAGATGGTAACCTATAAAGAAAATCCCATTAGAATATTATTGTATTTTTTTAGTAGAATACTAACCTCAGAAGATCAGGCAAATTTATCAAGAATAAATGAGGCTGATTAGTTTGTCTTACAATACAAATTAATATGTTTTATAAAATTCTATCATATAATTAACAATACTGCCTATAAATAACATCAGTCTTTGAACATCATTTATTCTGCCTTGCTTTCAAAAAATAATTTAAGCTAGCAAAATGTCTTAATAAATGAAAAGTCAAGCCAAGAATAAAATAATCCAAGGATTTCTGACCACTCTATGAATTATCTAAAAATAATTCCAGAGAATGTATGTAGACATACATAATCAATTATGCTAACCAAATTTATCTAAATAAGGTCTCATAACAGCAATAAATAAGGCTTTTGTTACAGATACTAACAGACCCCAGCAAAATATGAACTACCTTGACAAGGTGATGAAGTGCCATTTCTTTCAGAAGGTGGTGTACTTGGACTATTGAAATGATGTGAAGTTCCTTGGTTCATGTCATCGTTTGTAAAATTCTTTGAATGGCATGTACAACAACATGACAATAATACTTCAGCTTTTTTACTTAAGCTTTCATCCATTGGCTTTCCTAAAAAATAAAAGAACTTCTATTTATAATATTTCAATTTTTTTTTAACTCAATCTTTCTATGCATCTAGGGTGAGCAAACACCCCAATTTGCCCAGGATTGGGAGATATCCCAGGATGCAACACTTTGTGTGCTAAAACTGAAAAAGTACCTGGCAAATTTGGACATCAAATTTGGGACAGCAGAGAAACACTTATGCCAGAAACATGTAGAGAAGTTATCATGTTATTTACATAATTTATTAAAATCTAATTATAAAAAAATTAATAATGTAATAAAGGCACAACACTATTAATTTATATTGAGATTTATTAAAATATCAAGCATGGAATAAAGACCTCAAATATCTTCTTAATTACTGCTATTTCCCTTAATCAAAAATTTGAAAGTTCAATATGTTAAATAATAATGTAAACACATAAGAGTTAAATCATTCCCACATTATACTTCTATTTCAAACAGAAATATGTTTCATGGTGTAGCAATTATGATACATGTATCAAAATACACTTTAAAGTCAATATTCAAATTAAATAAAACAGGTAATTTTTAATACTTTAATATAATACAAAATTGCAATATCTACATTATGTGCCTGTGTGTTTCAATATACAATTCATAGATACAAAAAAAGCTGAGTAATTTATTTTCTCTAAAAGCGTACTGACATTATTTTCCTTTCTATACTACAGAAATACTACTAATTCTATTTTCCAGAATCTCATTTCCCCCAAAGATTAATTTAACATCAGTATGAATCAAAACAGACAACCAAAAGCTTATAAAATATTTACTTTTTATTTTTAATATTTAATAGTCAGTAACACAAACATTTTCTTTTAAAAAGCATTATATATTCATACATATACACACACACACACACATACACACACACACATATACACATATACATACATACATATACACACCTATGCTTACTTTTAAATTCTGCTAACACTTTAGGTCAAAGCAATCTAACTATATAACTAAAATGTATATAATATTGTACTTCAGATTCATTATGTGTATTGGAAAATCTTTCATAAAAGTCATATTACTAGGCATTTTTTTGCAAATAAAGTAAATGTAATGAAAAATAATATGGATTCATACAAACAATTTTACAACAAATGCTTATCTGGTACCCAAATCAGTAGGAAGATCAACTAGAATGTTTTCCTTTTTATATATTCCATGTTTTAATGTTATGAGAAAGGGACAGATAAGCAAATATACCACAGAATTTACTCAAAAAAACCCCCCACACACACACACCTACACACACACACATAATTATTCCTATTATGGCATCATGACAGACCCATCTCTTGCATCTTTTACATAAAAATTATAATTATCTATAATAATAAAAGCATAATATGCTAATTAGACCAGACAGCCAGACGACCTTCCCGACGAAGCCGCGGCTGAGAGGGCCGAGCCCCTTGCATGAATTTCGTGCATCGGGCCTCTAGTTTTGATAATAATAAGCATGCCAAGATTCTTATATATATCCTGAATCATCAAATAAAAAACTACATTATGTTAAAATTTGTTTGGGGATTAATTGAACATGTTTTGCCATATTGAAACTCTTTTGGAAGACATAATAACATCATAAAGAAAGATCTTAAAAGAGAATACTAAGTTAGCTAGAATACAGATGAATCATTCTGAATGAAAAGTACTTCATTATATTTTTTCAGGTCCCAATAAGCAACCTGAAGATAACAATCAGCTACTTACCACTAAGAGATTGTTGCCATGCTAAAGCAGAACAAAGTAAGGCTAAGCTTTTCCCACTTCCTGTAGGGCTTTCCAACAAACAATGTTGCTTACTGTTTAATCCTCTGACAATCTATGGACAGAAAAACAATAAAAAAAATCAATAAACAATTTATTTCATTAGGGTCTCTCTCCATCAGAAGAAAACATGCATAAGAAAGTTCATAGCAACACTGTTTATAATTGCAAAAGAATGTAAACAACCCAAATGTCTATCAGAAGGATAATGTAACAAAAAAATCCTGGTATTCATATAATGGAATCCAATAAAGCAATTAAAATGAATTAACAATCAACAGGGTGACATCTTTTTTTGTGTGTATATTTTTATTAATTTCAGAGAGGAAGGGAGAGAGATAGAAACATCAATGAGAGAGAATCATAGATCGGCTGGCCCCTGCATGCCCCACACTGGGGACTGAGCCCACAACCAAGGCCTATACCCTGACTGGGAATCAAACCATGACCTTCTGGTTGATAGGTCGACCACTGAGCCATGCCTGCCAGGCCAGGGCTACATCTTAAAAATAATGTTAAGCTGCCCTGGCCAGTGTGGCAAAGTTGGTTGGAACATCATCTGGTACACCAAAAATTGGCAGGTTCAATTCCTGGTCAGAGCACATACAAAGGTTGCAGGTTCAATCCCTGGTTGGGGCGTGTGGGAGGCAACTGATAGATGTTTCTCCCCCTCTCTCGCCTTTCCTCTCTCTAAAATCTATTAAAATAATAATAATAATAATGTTAAGCAAAAGAAAAAATCAAGTTCTACAGAAAGAGAGGTATAGTATCATATCATTGTGCAAAGTTCAAAAATATGTAAATTAACTAGATACATCCATAATAAATGTATTAAAACAATGCTAGGAAAGAAAAAGAAAAAATTCAGGATACTAGTAATCCTGTTATTTGTAAACAAGGTAAAAAGCAAACATGGAAAAATATCCTATCTAATAAAAGAGTAATATACAAATTGACCATCACTCCAACACACAAGATGGCTGCCCCTATGTGGTCAAAGATCCTGCCCCCATGTGGACACAAGATGGCCAGCAGGGGAAGGCAGTTGGGAGGGACCAGGCCTGCAAGGGAGGGCAGTTGGGGGCTATCAAGCTTGCATGGGAGGGCAGTTAGGGGTGACCAGGCCAGCAGAGGAGGAAGTTGGGGGCAACCGGGCCTGCAGGGAAGGGCAGTTTGGGGGGGACCCAGGCCTGCAGGGGAGAGCAGTTGTGGGGGGAACCAGGCCTGCAGGGGAGGGCAGTTAGGGGCAATCAGGCTGGCAGGGGAGCAGTTAGGCATCAATCAGACTGGCAGGGGAGTGGTTAGGGGGTGATCAGGCTGGCAGGCAGAAGCGGTTAGGGGCAATCAGGAAGGCAGGCAGGCGAGCAGTTGGGAGCCAGCAGTCCTGGATTCTGAGATAGGATCGGGCCTAAACGGGCAGTCGGACATCCCTCGAGGGGTCCCAGATTGGAGAGGGCACAGGCTGGGCTGAGGGACACAACCTCCCCACCCTCCACCCCACCCCCGTGCACGAATTTCGTGCACTGGGCCTCTAGTTAAATTATAACAAAGCTGGAAAGTTGGTTTACTCAAGTTTGTATATTAACTTTCTAAATGACTGAAATATCTTCAAAAAAATTACGGTAGGAACTAGAGTATTCCATGTGGAAGACAATAAATACTTTATAGAAAGCAGTAAATCTGTAAAGTAAAAGTTCAAATGAGCTGAGAACTTTGTTCAGAATGTTCTCCTTCGCCTCGTAACTAACCATGGACACATAGTTTAGCAGGGATCAGTAATATTTTCCAAGGGTTAGATGTTCTTCAATGAACCCAGCAAATGTTTTCAATCCATTTACTATCTGAGAAAATAAATGTAGTCACAGACTCAGTGTATGTTATGAATTACAGGCATATGTATCTTAATAAGACTTGAAATAACTGCTGAAAAATACTTACAGAATTCATCATAGCAAGCTGGGATGGATAAGCTTTACAAGGAAAGTTAATCTTCACCCCACCAATGGTATATTCAGACCACGCTGAAGACATCATACTTTCCTGTTTACTTCAGATTCCTAACTGCAACACAAATGAAAATCGATATTGAAACAATGCCATTCAAAGAAAACCAGATACCCAACACTAGGACAGAAATCTGAAAATAAAAATTGGAATAAATATATAAACAAAACAAATGGAAGTGAAATAATTTCCTGCTCTTATAAATCACCGCCCCTGAGAGCAGTCTTGGAATCTAACACACCTGGCTGTGTATCCCTACTCTGCCAAAGCTGTGGACCAGGAGTTAGGAAATCAAAGTTCTAGGTCAGATTGTGACAACTCCCACATGTACCTTGATCATGTCTCTTCATTTCTCTAGACTAAGATCCTTACCTGTAACAATGCTTCATTTCAAAATGGTGTAAGGAGAAAAACTCCTTGGCATATAGCAGGTGTGCAATAATTCTTACTTAAAGGACAGTATGGTATAATGGAAAGAAGTGGGCTTTGGAGTCAGGCAAGCCTAAGTTTGAATTTCACTGTGTGAATCGCGTAGCAGGGGTCCTCAAACTGTTTAAACAGGGGGCCAGTTCACTGTCCCTCAGACCGTTGGAGGGCCGGACTGTAGTTTAAAAAAAACTATGAACAAATTCCTGTGCACACTGCACATATCTTATTTTGAAGTAAAAAAACAAAAGGGCAAAAACACCCGCATGTGGCCCACGGCCGTAGTTTGAGGACGCCCGGAAGGTCTCAGAGCCTGTGAAATGGAGATATTATCTATCTGATAGGATTCTATGCAAATTAACCAAGCACTGAGTTAAGAATAAGGTAACTACAGAATGAGTCTAAACTCCAGTATCAGACACAGAGGAAGTGACCGCCTTTAATCTCTGCCTCTTCTGAACCACCCTTTCTTAACCTCGGATCCACAGGTGTCATTCGGAGACTGTGACCTCCTGATAGTGCATGGAAAAGTTTCTGTGCATAGCTGCATTTTTCCCAAGAGAAAGTCCATAGGTTTCTCATTCCCAGAAACATATCCTAAGGAAATAACTGAAAATCCAGGGGGAAATGACATACACTGTTATCAAGTGATAAATTATTTGCAACAGAGGGGGGGAGGGGAAGGTAAATTCAATCTAGGGATGGAGGGATGGTTAAAACAGCAATTCCATAGATTGAAGCCAATAACAACCTTAACCACTGCTAATGTGTTCCCAGAGAAGTTTAGGAGATATATATATATATATATATATATATATATATATATCCTCATTCAAGGATTTTTTTCCCATTGATTTTTAGAGAGAGTGGAAAGGAGAGGGAGAAATAGGGAGGAAACACCGATGTGAGAAAGACACATCGATTGGCTGCCTCCCGCATTGTCCCCGACCAGGGCGGGGAGCCTGCAACCGCAGTACATGCCCTGGACCGGAACCGAACCCAGAACCGAACCCGGGACCCTTCAGTGCGCAGGCCTACGCTCTATCCACTGAGCCAAAACGGCTAGGGCAACAACCACTATTCTAACCTAATAGTTAGTGACTCTATCTCTGAGGCTCTGAGAATTAAATCTGGTGGAATCTAACCCCTGGTTCTGAAACCGACCACTCCACGCTGGCCTAGTTACTCAGCTATAACCAAGAAATCAACCCATCCCCCCCGCCCCAATTGTGGCAAAAAGCTTCTCAAAATGGGGTAGCTTCCCCTACATAAGGGGGGAGGGGGGACTGCCAGCCGCTGTCGCCCCCTGCGGCCAATAACAGGCCTCCGCTCTAAGAGGGGGAGGACAGGCTCCCTCCTCCCAGGTTTGCTTCCGCCCACTGCCCTTCTCCCGGAGCCCGGTAAGACCCCGGAGGCGCAGGGGATCCCGCCCACAGCGCAGAGCCCGCCGGGCGGCTGGGCGGCAGCAGAAGGCGCCCCTCCGGCAGGTGAAAGCCCTCTCCCCACGGGTGACAGACTTGCCAGGTCTGAGGAAAACCGAAGCAACGCTGCCTGGGCTCCGCCTCACAGGAGAAGAGGACACGATGTCGGCGAGCAAACAAAGCGGAGCGCTGGCGCCGAGGAAAGGTCACAGCCTCCCCCTCCCTCGCTAGGCTGCAGCTCCCCGGGCCTGGTCGCGGGCCCGCGCCGCCTAACTTTTCCTCTCCCCCAGTTCTCCTCAGTCCCCGGCACCACTCTCCCCGACGAATTCCCGCCTCCCACCCCCTCGACTCCCGGCACCCAATCGCCTGGACGAGCACACACAAACCAATCACACGCCAAGGCTAGACATCAAGCAACCAATCCCAGGGCACGGGAATTTCTGCGCCCAATGGAAGCCTCGCAATATCCTTCGACCCGCGATAATTGGCGGCACCGGAAGACGAACTGGGAAAAAGCGAAAGACGCCGCGCCAATCCCAGGGATTTCGAGAGGCAGCTCCGTTTGACTTTTGGCAACCGGTGGTTTAAGCCGCGTGTCGGTTTCTTGGGAAGCTAGAAATGTTATTCTTAAGGTCTGTAGATGAACGGAGAGGATACACCTTTGAGCCTTGCCGACCTCTCCTCTAAGCGTTCTTCAACGCCGCTGGATTCAAAATTCCGAACTTGAATATAATAGAGTGCCCAGGGTATGGAAAAGAACGAGGCTGGAATGGCTGGTCTACTGAACCGAACGAGGGGAAAGGTTCGTGACTACGGGCTACAATATCTCAATCATCAAGGATTCCCAGATACCAAATTCAACCAGAGAAGCGCTCTCGAGGTCTCTCCAGCACCAGATCACTTACGTCTACCTCCGTTAAGACTTATCCCTCCTAAAAATCAATTTATTCTTCTTTGCCAAGAGTACACTTCAGTTTTCTCAAAGGTAGGCGGTTAATCGTCTCGCCAAAAAAAATTTTTTCATTCTGTAAAGCCTAAACTCGGCTCAAATAGTGTACCAGAAAAGGAAAACCAACTAGTTTCTCAAATTCGGGAAACTACTTTGGGGAGAGAGGTGTGCTGCAGGAGGGAGAAGCAGGAGGAGAGTCTCACATCTTCCCCAAACGACAAAACTTAAGTCATAAAAATAAACTTTACTCTTTAATTTAGTAATTTCAGGCTGAGAAATTTATCCTAAAGAAGTAATCTTTAAGAAAGAAAAATTAACAATACCTTAGTTGATCAGTGTCTAGTATAATACTGGGGGGGGAGGGGCGGGGGAGGGGGGGAACGCGACTATAAACTTCCCAGCCTAGTAATAGGGAGATGGTTATATCAATTCAATCAGTATGAAGCCCATAAAATAATTATAAAAACTAAGCAGCCTGCAAACAAATTCCATCTAAAGTTAAATTTAAAAAAAGACTCCGCACTGGGTATTAAGAATTATATGAAAATATAAGCAAAGATGAAGGGAAGGTACAAAACTGTAATTTATTAAGACAATGGAATAACGGATAATTTATAAAAATAAATCTCTAAGTATACCTTCAAATTGTTATTCTTTTATAATTTTTTAAATTACATTTTTATTTATTTCAGAGAAGAAGAGCAAGAGAGATAAAAACATCATGATGAGAGAGAATCATTGATCGGTTGCCTCCTGCTCGCCCCACACTGGGAATCAAACAGTGACCTCCTGGTTCATAGGTTCATGCTCAACCACTGAGCCAAGACAGTCAGGCTACAAGTTTTTAAAATATCTTTTAAGTAACTGCTCCAGGATAACTACTCTGATTCTTCTTGCCTAAATTTCTAAAGCGCTCAACAGACTCTAAGCTTGTGTTGCCATTTGATGTATGTGGCACAACAGAAATAGATTCACCTATGCTCTGAAGCCACACAGTCCTAGATTCCAATTCCTTGAACTGTTCCTTTCAGATTAACAGTAGTGAAATGAAACAAAAAATACAACTGCATTTGATAAAGATGAATGTTTATAAACCAATATTCAAAATAGCTGCACACATCTGTTTTCACTTGAATAAAAAAAAAATCACATTTTGACAAATTTTATAACCTTAACTTAAAATACATGAATATTAGCATTTACTAATATATTTACACATTTTATTTACATCATCAACAAATCTGATGAAAAACAGCATATGTTATTATTTTAACACAGCAGGTTTTGACCAGTCTTTGAAAAATTATCCAAGAATGTGCACTGCATTCAGTTAGAAAACATAGTTCAACCTTTTCTGAATTCCTAGAGGTTGGTTACCTACTCACAAAATATTCCAAAGCCTCAGGAGCAGGAGTATTTAATTTTAAAAGACTACAAAACGGCCTTGTTTAAAAATATGAAAATTCTAATGGTATTTTTTAAATGCTTTTATTTTTCACAAAAATTACTTAATCGAACATTAAGCAGCTACCATCTATAATACTGTACACTTCATGATTTGAAACAGCTACAAATTAGTTCTCATATAATACCCTTATGAGGTAGGGCCAGTAGTAATCCCATTTTAAAAGGAGGAAAATGAGATGTGACTACTTGCTAGTAAAAAGGCTGAAGTTTAATTTCTTAAAAACCACGCTTTCTTATTAGCCTGCCTAATTTCTTTTATAAGTGAAGGGGTCTGTTTCAAGTGGGGGCAATAGAAGGGAATATCTGTCATTCAGTTATATCTCAGAAAGCAAAGAGAAGTACCTTCTACATTGAATACTTAATTAAGAAAATAAAATGAGGATTCTGGATTACCTGAATGCATCTACCTAATAATGGGAGTTACTAACAAAGGAATGCAAAATCCTTCAGCAACATGGTATTTTCCATTTGTTTGTTTGTTTTTCTTATTTTTCCTGAGGTCCAAACATTGTATACATTTTCTTAGTCAAAGATCTTCTAAGATTATTATGTGAATTATAATCCTAATGACAAACCAAGAGCTCTTTAATGTAATGGGTTGTATTACTCTAAAACTTAAATAGGTACCAATGTATTTCTGACCATTAGATAAGTTAGTAAAGCATTATAAAAATAAATTTTAAAAAAACTAAATGAGACCCTCCTTTCAGGTTCTTCTCTGCACAAAGATATTTCTGTATACACTTTTAAACCAGTATCTTAAAATCCCAAATTATTCAAGTATCTCTTTAAACATATGGCTTTACATATTAGTAAAAAATTGAAGCAAATATGTAAAAATCCTAAAATCCTCACCTGTAATTCCATGAAAATCATTTACAAAAAGCTATTTGCCTCTTTTTAAAGCCTTCTCAATACCATTTCTTGAGAACTGGAATTTGATCTTGCATTACTATTACTTGCATTGCAAGTTTTAGAGATTTCTATTTGGGTATTTAAATTCCTAATTTTTCCTGAATTCTCCTTTTTCTCCCTCTCATCATTGCATAATTGTCACACTTTGTTACTAGCTCACAGCTAAAATAAACACTAGGACTACCCACCAACTCATTTTTATAAGAAATTAAAGGCATGGCAGTTTTTCTTTACTTCAAAAGATAAATACAAAGACAAATTCACTTTCCAGTAATAAGTTGTTTAAATGTGCTCCCAATGGGGGGGCGGGGCGGGGGGGGGGGGGGGAGGCTCGGCTACTACAATATAAACATACCAGCAAAGTAGATCCAAAGAACTGCCAATCAAATACAAGCAAGCATAATTCTCAAGAGAGTTCTAAATTGTATTCATGTTGAATTGAACCATTTTACTGATTCCAAGGCGGTACTGTTCCCATTCAGTTTAGAGTTGTTATAAGATACAGATTCATATTGGGTATATGTAGCAACCATCTTCATTTTTTTTTTTTTAAATTCCACTAACACTCATGTTTATTATTTCAATTATTGTGCTTTCAATACAATGACAGAGCTGTACATCAGGATCCATGCTTCCAGTGTCCCTGGATCCATTTTTGTAAGATGAATCTTTACAGATTCCAGACCATGCACTTGGTTTCTCCTTTATTTGTTGAAGACCTAAAAACATATGGAAAAAATTTTAATTAAGGCAAGAAATCTAAAAAGGGTTTTGTCTGTTTGAGATATTAAAACAAGTCTGAAAATAAGTTACTACTTACGTGTAATAATTGGATCAATGTCTCTTGTCTGAGTGGCAACATCGGAGGCACAGACTTGCCCTATTTGGATCAGCAAAGACATAATATCCTCATACAGTGGAGGAAATGCTCGACAAAAAGAGACCAAACTTGGCAGAGTTGGCATGAAAAAAGCATATCGCTTAGCCTGTGTTAAAACTGGAAAGAATGAAACAATTTTTATCTTTACAGGTATAAATTCAACATACATGGCCTATACAATATACAAGTACCACGTTTGTGCTGAGGATACTGTTTTCTAAGACAGGGCCAGCCCCTGCCTTTAGGGAGCTCACAATCCAGTAGTCAGCCATTGTCCAACATAGAAATTCTTATGCCCACGCACTGTGATAAGTGTATCACCTGCATTATTTCATGTAATTCTCATAATCTTATGAATGAGGAAAGTACTATACTGTTACCTATTTTTATATGAGAAAACTCGTAAATAAAACATAGTTTATCCCTGGCTGGTAGCTCAATTGGTTGGAACATCATTCCTGATACATCAAGGTTGAGGGTTCAATCCCTGGTCAGGGCACATACAATAATCAATCAATGCATATATAAGTGGGACAACAAACTGATGTTCTTTTCTCTTTCTCTCGCTCCCTAAAATCAATTAACACACACACACACACACACAAATATATATATATATAGTTTAATACATTTGTTCAAGGCCACATAGCCAGTTAGTGGTAGAGTTATGATTCAACTCGGGCTTTAAGCTCTTAACCACTACAAATAATTATAACATGAGGTGAATACAATGGAAAGAAAAACGAGCAGGGTATTATGGGAGCACTGAAAAAGAATATAAAATTAACTAAGGCATTATTTTACAAAATTAAATTATAGTTCATATCTTTTAAAGTAGTTTATTTTCATACTATTTTACTCTAGGAACCGGAAGGTGGTTAAAATGTTAGGGTATGTTTTAGAACTTAAGAAAACAACTAATTTATGTGTCTTATTTATACATAGGACTATGTTTTTCTGGAACTCTAAGCATTTGTAATAATTGTAATTTGTTTTCTATTGATATAATTACATTCAGAAAGTACATCTGATTTCCATTTATAAAGTGTGGGAAGCTTATTATTTATTATAAACCTATACATAGTCATTCACAAAATGAACGATACAGTTTGCCTACCTATTCATCTCTACACTGTAAATCACATTTATAATAGAAAAATTTTCACAAGATGGCATAAATTAAACCTATTAGTGACACAGAAAACAGTGTCACTAAATTCAGAAAAACTATGTACTTCTCTATGTTAGAAGTTTTCTCACTGATGTTGGTTGGCTACACACCTGTCAGCAAAGTTCCCATGACATTGACAGCTAAGCGAGCCACACTGAGTGACTTTGGTAATGCATACTGGATACACAAATGGGAAAGCAACTGGATAGCAAATATCTGCAATACAAAATCCAAATATTACATGTTTCTGAAGAATGTCTCTAAGTGTTAAAAAATTATTAAATGTTTTACATAACTAGCAAGACTAGAGAGAGATCAAAACTTATCTAAAGCTCTAAATGCTCATTACCTGTTTTTCAAGTTCTGGCTGTGCAATAAGCTCAGGTATGAAATCCAGACAGATGTGCATAGATGGAATGCCTGCGACCGTCAGAGGCAAAAGTTCACATGGATAGCCCTATCCCAACAAGAAAGGAGGGAAAAGATATAAAGAAAATAAGTGTAGGTCCAATACAGATAAAAATATAAAGGAAGGTTTCACTTCCTTTATGTAAAAGTTGCTATCTATCCCGGCATTTCACCTTTCTGATGCACTAGAATAAATTATCTAAACACTTTAACAGGCTGAAATAAAATCTAAAATTAATCTGATTTTTCTCCATATTGCAGAGGAACATGATTATTTGTGTTATCTCCTATTTCTAAATGATTCCTATTAATTTAGTATTCAAACCCTCCACCACCACCCCCCAAAAAAAAACAACAAAGTTCAACCATAAAGCATCATTCTTTAAAAACAGACCTGAAAGTGAACAAGCTTAGCAATGTTGGGATCTGCAATGTACATTTGGTGCAAGAGACAACAGATAAGGCACTGAACTTCTCGAAGGTTACAAAGCAAATTGTCTTCTCCTTCCTCCATTCCCTTATTTGGAGTGCTGGTAGTAATAACACTTTGAACATTCCTTAGCAAGCTGTCTGGATTGACACCCTTTGCTTTCTCCTCTTCAGTAGGTAAGCAAATCTCCAAGAGAATCTGGACAGCTGCACTATCCTACAAGCAAATAAAACAGTGAATTTCAGAAGTTTCTGAGAAGTTTATTTGAAACAAATCTGATTTTGTTTTCACATGAACAGAAGTTAAAATTATAACAAAGGTACTTCTAGGGGAAAAGTGAGCAATCTATAGGGCAGTGGGTCTCAACTTTTTTAGGGTTATAAACCCTTTTAAGAATCTGAAGAAAACTACATCCTCTCCCTATAAAAATTAACATATATAAACAAACATACTGCATCAATTTAGGCTGGTCACATATCCCATAGACTCCAGTTTAAGAATATCTACTAGAAGAGTTTTCTGATTCAGTGACATCCAAAACAGGCCATAGGCAAAAAAAATGACTTCTACCAAAATGTTCTTTCTGCCCAGACAGCATGGTTCAGTGGTTGAGAGCCAACCCATGAACTAGGACAGTGGTCGGCAAACTCATTAGCCAACAAAGCCAAATATCAACAGTACAACGATTGAAATTTCTTTTGAGAGCCGAAAACTGACTTCTGCGCATCGGCCACGAAGTTTCAATCGCACTGTACGGGCGTGCCCACACGTGGTATTTTATGGAAGAGCCACACTCAAGGGGCCAAAGAGCCGCATGTGGCTCGCAAGCTGCGGTTTGCCGACCACTGAATTAGGAGGTCACGGTTCGATTCCCGGTCAGGGCACATGCCCAGGTTGCAGGCTCAATCCCCAGTAGGGGGTGTGCAGGAGGCAGCCGATCAATGATTCTCTCTCATCATTGATGTTTCTGTCTCTCCTTCTCCTTCCTCTCTCTGAAATCAATAAAAGTATATATTTTTTAAAATGTCCTTTCCTTCCTCGTAAATTCCTACTTCTCCCAGTATTACCCTATCCTGTATTATCCTCTTTTTCTCACCTGGCTACCAGCTAATTAATTCCTCTAAAGATGGTGGTTAATAATTAATGCCTAAAAGTCACTTCCCAAAGCTTTTTTCCCTTTTAATTTGAAGATGGGCTTTTTAAGGCCCTGGTTTTACAAGGAAAAATTCTACCTTGCCATCCATTCCACCTGTGCAACTCAATGTTGCTCAGTCTACAAGCTGGAGTGTCATTTCATAGAATAGTAGTTCCTTAAGGGGGGCTTTCCTTAACACCCCTACATGTAAAGGAAAACTATAATCACTCTCATCTCACCGGAAGGAATAAAAAAAAATTAATGTATGACATGCATCTCTAAAAGACAGACATTGTCTGAATAAAGCAATTCCTTCATCTAATTAAAAACTTGATTATAAAGTAAGGTTAGGCTTACATTAGAATCACTTATAAAGTAAGGTTAGCTTTGCTTTGTAATCATAATTCTTGGCTTGTAGGGTTCTTGATTTGGGGTTGTTATGTTTTGTTTTGTTTATATTTGTTCTTTGGAGCCAGACTGCTCAGGCTTGGATCCTAGTTCTGCCACTTACTAGATGTGTAACTTTGAGCAAGTCACTTAACCTCTCTGGGTCTTATTCTCCTTTAAAAATGGAGATAATAATACTCCATACCTTGTAAGTTGGTTGTGAAGATTAAATAAGTTAATATACATAAAGAACTTAGAATAGTACCCAGTATATAGTAAGCATTATATAAATGGTAGCTATTAAGATTCTCAATGCCTGGGCCTCGGCCCTGTCTCTGCACTTTCCTCTGGGGGAAAGGACCTGCCCCACCACCTGGGCCCACATCACCACCCGGGCCCACACCGCTGGTCCCAGGACGGAGGCTTTTGGACCCTCGGACCCCAACCCACTCAGCCAAGTGTCTTCTATGTCTCCAGGGACGTGGGGGGAGAGACGCCGTGTGGTTCAATGTATTATTTTTAACCGCTTGAGCGTGTGGGTCAGTGTCTGCATGATGTGGAATAAACTGCCCACCGCCAAAAAAAAAAAAAAAGATTCAAGATTCTCAATGCCTTACTGGAAACTGAGGGCCAGATTTATTTTCAAACTCAGAATTATTTTTATTGAAATATTATATAATGCTACCAGCAGAGACTAGGGTAGCACATTATAATCAAACATATTTATATTTTTGCAGCAAACATACCAATATTCACCTTAAGTGGAATAAAGGCTATAAATAGTTTGCCATAAATAGTTTCACATCAATTCAGGTCAAGTTTGTCAAAAATGAGGTCATGTTTTTCTGCCAATTGAATTACCAAAAAAAAGCCTCAGTTTCCATAGCCTTTTGGATATCTGTATTACAGATAAGGGATTGTGGAACTATATTATTCTTTTCTCCTATTACCAATGAAAAGATTTCAGAAAATATATTTTAAACTAAGAAAATATTTCTACTTTGCAGACCTCAAATTTCTTTCCATTTAATCATCTCACATCTCCTATACTATTCAAAACGACTACTTAAGGCTTCAGTAAAATTCTACATTGTTACAAAATTTTTCAAAATATAAAATTGAACTTCTTCTCTTATCATAATACTTAACACTGCTTGACATTTTATGATATGCAGAGGTGGGCAAAAGTAGGTTTATAGTTGTTCATATGGAAAATAATATAATCCTATATATTAAAAGGCTAATATGCAAATTGTCCCCTCAACCGGGTATTTGACTGGGAGTTCAACCAGGGAGTGGGGCCAGCCGGCCAACCGCCCGCAGCCCCTGCCCCCGGCCTGCCCCACCCCTGATCAGCCCCCTATCCCAATCAGGCCCTACCCCTCACAGCCCCTACCCCTGGCTGGCCTGGCCCAATCAGCCCCAATCAGGGTAGGCCAGCTGGACCCCACCCATGCACAAATTCATGCACCAGGCCTCTAGTTAATCCTATATAATAAAAGCCTAATAAGCAAATTGTCCCCTTGACTGGGAGTTCGACTGCTCGCTATGACATGCAGTGACCACCAGGGGGCACTGGCAGCAGGCGGCAGTGGAGGCGCTGCCAGCCCCGATGGGCCCGACAAGAGCGGGACCTTGGCGGGATGGTGGAGCAGGTGAGCAGGCAGTGTGCCACGCCAAGTCGGGTGTGAGTTGGGGCCTGATTGCCCTGCCTATTGCCCCACAGACAGTGACCAGTGGCAGCAGCGGAGGGGAGCAGGGCCGCCGCCCGGCCCCCAGGCGCTGAGGGAGCCGGGTGGGGGGCCCGGCACTGATGAATGCCCCGCAGGTGGGATGGTGGAACAGGTGAGGGAGCGGCACCAGACCAAGGCAGGGTGCCAGGCGGGGCTGCGGGGCTGCAAAGCTGGTGGAGAAAGCTGGGGCCTGATCCCCCCCACTCCGAGGGACCCCACCAGTGCATGAATTCGTGCACCAGGCCTCTAGTAAATAACACAAAAATAAACTGTTTCGCATACACCTATAAACCTACTTTTGCCCTACTCTGTATATATACTATCTATTTTTTGTTCTGTTTGTCTCCACCATTTAATTTTTTTAAAATATGTTTTTATTGATTTCAGTGAGGAAGGGAGAGGGAGAAAGATAGAAACATCAATGATGAAAGAGAATCATTGATCAGCTGCCTCCTGTACGCCCCCTACTGGGGATCGAGCCTGCAATCCAGGCACGTGCCCTTGACCGGAATCAAACCTGGGACCCTTCAGTCTGCAGGCCAACGTTCTATCCATTGAGCCAAATTGGCTAGGGCCACCATTTGATTTTAAGAAGCAGAGTTTTATGTTTTTTAAAATGTAAATCTGATTTAAATGTCTATTATATTAGTATCATGAAGCCCTGGCTGAGTGTCTTAGTTGATTGGAGCATCATCCTATACACCAAAAAGGTTTTGGGTTCAATTTCCAGTCAGGGGACATACCTAGGTTGCAGGTTCGATCCCCAGTCAGGGCGAAAACAGGAGGCAACCAATCGATATTTCTCACATCAATGTTTCTCCCTTCTCTCTTTCTCTCTCCCTCTCTCTCTCTCTCTCTCTCTCTCTCTCTCTCTCTCTCTCTCTCTTCCTTCCTCCCAAATCTTTGGGTGAGGATAAAAAAAATTAGTATCATATTATTTCTGATTTTAGTAATACAGTCCACCTGATATTTAGAAGCAAAGGTAACACCATTATATTATATTCTGTAAAAAAAGGAATGCACAATATGTCACCTTTGTACAGAGAGAGCATAATATGCCTTCTACTTAACTGATTATATTAATAGTGAAGCACTTGCCCTTTTTTACTAAATTTTACTTTATTACCTGAGCAGCCAGTAATGCATTTTTCAATTCTTCTCTAGTAACTTCTGGGCCATCGGTTTGTCCAACTAACCCTAATGTATTATTCTGGGAAGACCTGTCCTGCTCTGCTGTTTCCTTCAGATGAGCACTCAGGTAAGCTTTGGACGCAAGAAGATATCCATTCAACATGTGTAGAGTGATATCCATCAGTGGGGGGCATCTATATACAGAAGGAAGAAAAATACATGAGAAAGAACATAAATGTATACATTAGCCACAACATGACCAATTAGTTTAACTTGAATATTACCTGAAAAACCTGAAAAGAGAAAAGTAACACTTTTCCCACTGAAATATTCATTCTCAAAATAAAAGTTTAATATGTCTTATTTCTCTATATTTCAAGATTATATACGAGTATTTATTTCCTCTTACCAGCTATAACGTATAATGTATGTCCTAGAGAAATGACATTCTATTTTGCAGAAAATGGCACTACCAGTAAATCTTTTAGATCTGATCATGCAAAGCAGCTGTCTTCAAAGAGAAATATTCTATTATTGATAAGATGAAAGAGACTGTAGCAGAATATTTACTCTTTCTACTCCTAACTCTTGCTTGTTTGGAGCAAGACAACTCTGTATTCCAAGAGTGCTTTATCCACTTGACCTGGAAAAAATATTTACTGAGCCTCAGTTTCCTCATCTATAAAATAAGTACAGTTATTCATTCCTTGAATAACTGAATTAAATTTAAAAAAGGAAACGGAAGGGTGGGGGGAGGAGGGAGAGATCAACCAAAGGTCTTGTGTGCATGCATACGAGCCTAACCAATGCTTAAGTTCAACAGAGGGTTGGGGCACCCATGGGGAGGGGTGTGGGATGGGAATGGGGGGATGAGGACAAACATGTGACACCTTAATCAATAAAGAAATTTAAAAAAAAAAAAAAAAGAAAAAAAAAGAAAAAATAAATAAAAAAGGAAACAGAAAAGATAAATTGGTAATGACTAAAATTTTTAAACCGAGCCCTTAGAAAACCCTAAAATGCCATTTCTCAGTCTATCACAGAGAGAACTAACATGTGTGCATAAATGGCATTATAGCTTTGTTTACAAATGTGACACACTGGGAAAGCTTAAATGTCCATAAATATCAGTATGTCAATGGTTTTTGTGAAATGTCTACATTTTTTATAATAACTATGCATGTATTTACAGTGGAAAAAAATATGTCAATGGTTAAATAAACTATAGCAATGTTTCCCAAAATTGAAGATTAAGAATAACCTGGAAAAAAAAAAAAAAAGAATAACCTGGAGTATGCTTTTTTTAAAAAAAATTTCCAACTCTCCTCCAGACATTCTGTATTTTTCTGGAGGACAGGCCTGGTAATCTATATATGGAATACTACGTAACAGTTAAAACAAATTAGGTGGAACTATGCATACTAATATGGGAAACGTTGAACACAGAAAGTTTTTTTTTAAAGAACAAAATAATTCCCAAAATATACTACTGCTACTATTTTTTAAAACTACCCAAAACAAAAAGTAAATACTTCTATTTATAAATTATTAAATACATAGAAAGTAAAGCTACATACACACCATTTTGACATCAAAGTTTCTATAGAGATGGAACTGGGATTGATCAAAGAGGACAAAGGAATTTTGCTTTAGCAATGACAGTATGGTAGAGATAACAGAGAACAAGACTTTTCACCTGAAGAACCTTTTTCTTGTGAAACTTCTCATTTATTCACTTATTAATGTATATTATGAAAACTTCCATATATACATAAAAGAGGAAATATTATAATGAACCTCCAAGAACTCATCACTAGCTTCAACAATTATCTACACACGGCTAGTCTGATTTCATCTACACCTCCATCCACTTTCCCATCACCAATACTGAGTTAGTGCAAAGCAAATCCTAAACATCATGAATTTTTATATGTGTATATCTTTTCATATTGTTTGGCTTGTTAAAATACATGTGAATGACCACTTGTTAAAAAATAAATTTTTTTAAATGAACAAAATTAAAAGACAAAACAATAGAATAAGGGGAAAAAACAGCAATCCTATCTAATAAAAGAGTAATATGCAAATTGACCATCACTCCAATACACAAGATGGCTGCCCCCATGTGGTCAAAGATGGCTGCCCCCATGTGGACACAAGATGGCTGCCACAAGATGGCCAGCAGGGGAGGGCAGTTGGGAGGGATCAGGCCTGCAGGGGAGGGCAGTTGTGGGAGATCAGGCCAGCAGGGGAGGGTAGTTGGGAGGGACCAGGCCTGCAAGGGAGGGCAGTTGGGGGCGATCAAGCCTGCAGGGGAGGGCAGTTAGGGGTGACCAGGCTGGCAGAGGAGGGAAGTTGGGGGTGACTGGGCCTGCAGGGAAGGGCAGTTGGAGGGAACCAGGCCTGAAGGAGAGAGCAGTTTGGGGGGACCAGGCCTGCAGGGGAGGGAAATTAGGGGGGAGGGCAGTTAGGGGTGACCAGGCCTGCAGAGGAGGGCAGTTAGGGGCAATCAGGCTGGCAGGGGAGCAGTTAAGCTTCAATCAGGCTGGCAGGGGAGTGGTTAGGGGGTGATCAGGCTGTCAGGCAGAAGCGGTTAGGGGCAATCAGGAAGGCAGGCAGGCGAGCAGTTGGGAGCCAGCAGTCCCGGATTGTAAGAGGGATGTCCGGCTGCCCGTTTAGGCCTGATCCTACTGGGATCAGGCCTAAACGGGCAGCAGGACATCCCTCGAGGGGTCCCAGGTTGGAAAGGGTGCAGGCTGGGCTGAGGGACACACACACCCCATGCACGAATTTCATGCACCAGGCCTCTAGTATATATACAAAGAGCTAATATCCTTTATAAAGAGCTCTTTAAATAAAAATTTTTAAAAAAGATAAGCTATCTAATATAAAGGTAGGCTAAAATATAAAGAAGAAATATCAATAGCCAATAAGTACATTAAAATATTCAATCTAAAATATAAATTGAAATAGGAATCCATTTTTCACCTATGAAATTGGGAAATATATAAAACAGTGTAGGGAAGTGTGAAATATTAAACATAGTTATGAGAATGTAAACTGGTTCAGCATTTCTAGATGACAATTAAAATTGGAATCAGCCCTAGCTGGTTTGGCTCAGTGGATGGAGTGTCGGCCTGTGGACTGAAGGGTTCCAGGTTCGATTCCGGTCAAGGGCACATGCCTGGGTTGTGGGCTCGATCCCCAGTGGGGGACTTGCAGGAGGCAGCCGATCCATGATTCTCTCTCATCATGGATGTTTCTATCTCTCTCTCTCCCTCTTCCTTCCTCTCTGAAATCAATACAAATATTTTTTTAAAAAAAATTGGGATCAAAAGTCCTGAAAATGAGTGTTACTTTTGCCCCAATAATCCCATTTTTAAGAATATATTCTGCCCTGGCCAGTGTTGCTAAGTGGTTAGAGTGTTGTCCCCCTCTCCTCCACCCCCACTCCCAGCTAAGTGTGGTGGGTTCAATTCCCGATCAAGGGCATGTACCTGGGTTGCTGGTTTGCTCCCTGCTCCCCATCAGGGTGTGTAGGGGAAGCAACCAGTCAATGTTTTTTTCTCTCATGTCAATGTTTCTTTCTCTTTCTTTCTCCCTCTCCCTCCCTTCCTTCAACTCTCTCTCAAAAGCAATGGGAAAAATATTTTCAGGTGAGGATTAACCAAAAAAAAAAAAATTTTTTTTAAAGAATATATTCTGAGGAAATACTCAGTACATAGAACAGTCACCACAGCACTATTGATAACAATATAGAAATAAATAAAATATCCAATAAGAGACTGAGCTAAGCAAATCTATGTGGATATCATGTGGCCAATTAATATAAGAATATCTATTAAAATGAGAAAAGGTTCAGAAGTGAAGTAAAAAATCCAGGCTACAAAAACATTACATACATATGATGGCATAATTTAACAACTTCCTGAACAACTGGAGCATTTCAGGTGAAAAGTTACCTACTTAGGTAGATTTTTAACACTGATAAATTGTTTTAGAAGTGGCTTTTTTCTAGAAGTGTTATTTTATTACTAGAGGCCCGGTGCATGAAATTCATGCATGGGTAGGGTCCCTAGGCCTAGACGGCGATCAGGGCCGATCCAGGCCTTCCAGCTGCCGGCCGGGGTCTTCCTTCCCTGGCTGCCAGCTGCCTGCCAGGGCCTTCCTTCATTCCGCGCCGCCCCCTGGTGGTCAGCACACCTCATAGCAAGCGAACAAACTCCTGGTCTTCTGGTCAAACTCCCGAGGGGACACTTTGCATATTAGCCTTTTATATATATAGATTGTTTTCCTTTTATTAGATATTTAATGTCACTTACACTACTAGTATTTATTCTTCTGATTCCTATTTCCTATGAGACCCTGAGCTCGCCAAATCATATTTGGCTGATTTTGCAGGTTTTGTCACTTCAAGAATATTATCCTCAGGTTTGAGGGCAGATGAGTCTATAGAGTATATTCTAGTTAGTCTTTAGTCGTTTCTTTAAACCACCTAGCGCAAAGCTTCCCTTCTTAAATTATCACCTAAATGACCTCATTAGCCTATTAATCAAGGCTTCCCCATAATATGACCCTAATCTAATATTCCAATTCTAAAATTGTTCTTCTTAAAAACTCACCCTTCCATGCTAGTCCTTTTTATTCTTGCTTTTACACTTTTGTTTATACTATTCTTTTGCCCACAATATCTTCCTTGATCCCCTAACCACCACCATTATAGTCTGTTCATCTAAATCCTATTTTAATCCTTCAAAATACTACTCAGGTCTGACTTCCTCCTCATCTTTCCTGAACTTTTAACAGCATTCACTTACTATACCATTCATCTACCTGTGACCATATTATTTAACTTTTCATTTATTTGTCTTATGCAGGTACTAATGACTTTGATGGCAGGTCCCTCAACTTATATATCTTTGATATTATTTAGCAACTAGAAATTCAAACATTAATGATGTGAATTAATTAATTATGCCCCTTGAAGTGAAGCCACTTCAAAGCAATTAAGTTTGGCAATTGACAAGGAAATATAGACAAATATGGACTCAGTGAAGCTAACATCGCAAGTGAGGATGCCAAAAAGATCACAGTTGTAATGCATGTAATGGTTCACAATAAATCAATTTCTTTAAAAGCCTTTTCAACAATGTAGCAGAAATGGTATTATTCTTTACTAGTCTTGTTCTGAGAGAAAAAACAGCCATTATTGAGGGTTGCCAACACAAGAATGATATTTCTTTAAGGTTAGGTTTATTAATCACCTATTAAATATTAAACTGACTATATAGTTCATGAACATAGACAACTTAAAAAAAAAACCACGTCACAGATCATACTACAAGAACCAGTTACTACAAGAACCTTCGATAGAAGTTTAAACTGAATTTCTTTGACTCTCCAAAGTAAAACCCTATAATAAAAATGAAATTCAAATGACACATACCTGTGTACCCTCTGATCACATCGTAGAACAATGAGAGGATCTATCATCAGGTCATTCTGAGTATACTTTTGTTGTCGAACAAACTTTATTGAAGGTTGAAGTGCATTGACTGTCATTACCCACAGCCTGATGAGAAAATAATCACATGTTCAAAAACAATTATGTTATGATTAAAACATGTAGCCATCTAGTCCTTTCTATCTTAAAAAGATATATTCAAGGGAGAAATAGAAAACTGGTGTGAATGAACTTCGAAAATTAAAAACTATAGAAATCTAACCTATTGTTAGGTCTCTAAAACAAATGAAGTTAAAACATTAAACACAAAGTAGTTGCAAAAATCTTCACCACTGTAATGGACTAATCATGGCATTTAAAATAAAAATCTAAATTAAATCCTCAGTAATACCATACTTGCTATGACTATGTAAGTAATTGAGCCTGTCTGAACTGTTTCCTCATCTATAAAACAGTAATATAATACCTGTAAATGAAATAATACTTACCAAAGTTTGCACTTTCAAACGGTATTTGGTCCCACAAATTAAGTCACTGTTCTATATTTGTCATCATAAAATTTTAATGTAAGGTGCCACTTTGAGGTGAGACATCAACAGACTATAAACATAGTTATTAACCTGACTGCACATCAGAATTATTGAATGACATACCAATGTGGAGGGTACCTGATCTCCTACAGTGAAGCCCAGGAGTCCACTAGTCCCACCTCACACACACAGGTTGTCCACTCTTAAATATGCATGGACAGCCAAGAATCATCAGACATTTAAAGAACGCTTCTATTTTGAAAGATTTAAATATACAAACGAAGGAATGGGACTCCAAGAAACAGAATGTTTGGATGAGAAGGAAAATAAATTTTTAAACCTATAATTAATATCCTTAAAGGATAGAATATTTCATATATGAAAACAAGAACAGGAGGCATTCTAAAATATTCAAATCAGAGCTCTTAGAAATTAATATAACAGAATTTTTTTAATTCAAAGGAAAGATCATATGATAACATTGAATACCAAAAAAGTATATTCAAAAGACAAATTATTAAAATAGAGGAAAGCCCAGCCAATGTGGCTTAATGGTTGAGCATCGATAGACCTATGAACCAGGAGATCATGGTTCGATTCCCAGTCAGGGCACATGCCTGGGTTGCAGGCTCAATCCCCAGTGTGGGGTATGCAGGAGGCAGCTGATCAATGATTCTCTCTCATCAGTGATGTTTCTATCTCTATCTCCCGCTCTCCCTCTCTGAAATCAATAAAATATTTTTTTCAAAAGGATTTGGAATTGGTATAACATCATTATTCAACACCAATAAGGGAAGCTCCAATTCAGTCAATAGAATGAAGCCTTCAAATTTCTGAAAAGAAAAATGAGCTAGAATTCTACATTGAGGCTAAATATCAATCACATGTGAGGGGAAAAATAAAAATCTTCTCAGACAGGCAAGTCTCAAAAAAAAAAATGTTTCCCAAACACCTTTTTCTCAGGAAGCAACTTGAGTGTGAGTTCCACTCATTGAAATGAGGAACTAAACCAAGTAAGAAAAAAACATGGAATCCAACAAAGAAGAGAGACAAAGCGATTCCAGATGGCAACTGTGCATATGCCAGATTCAAGCATGAGAAAAGCTGTGAGAGGAATGTTTCCAGGAAAAAAAATGTTACTGATGTGTTATAACTAACTGTGAAGTAAATTTCCCCTCAATAATGGAGTTTAGGGATGAATAAGTTACCAATGCAAAATCTGAGTGAATGAATATAGGCAAGTAGTGTTTGTGTGCGGGGTGGGGAGGAGGCAGTTGTATAAGTAGGAAATTGTAATCAAAGGATATTCCACAGATCAATTATAAATAACACTTATGTAGTCATAATAATATGCACACTGAAGATTGCTTTAACCAAAAATTTAGAGGAGAAAGGGAAAGTATGTATTGGTGGACGAGGGACTCACAGGGGAGAAAGCAGGTACTAAATCTACATCTTGTATAGTAGGAAGTCAAAAGATAATTTCTAAATTGGAAAGTCAGGAAATCATAGTAATTATAAGCATAATTATTGTGACATATGGAGAAACATTAATGCCAGAATAAAAAGATAAAAGCTGAAAATAGTTGTCTTTAGGGAATAATATTCTAAAACAGGAAGGTATAGGCAGACCTTATATACTATTTAACTTCTAAAGTTATGTCCATTTATTAATTTACTAGAGGCCTGGTGCACGGGATTCATGCACTGGTGGGGGGTGTGGCCTGTGGGGATTGGCCTGCTGAGGGAGCTCCACTCATCCCAGTCAGCCGAGCAGTGCTTCCACTGTAGAGCGCACTGACTACCAGGAGGCAGCTCCTGCCTTGAGCGACTGCCCCCTGGTGGTCAGTGTACATCATAGTGACTGGTTGACTGGTCATTCATGTCGTTCTGCCATTTGGTCGCTAGGCTTTTATTATATAGGATATATCAGTTTACTTATAATTAATTTCTTTATAATTAATATGAAATTTAATTTACTTATAATCTAAAATTATTTTTAATTTAAAAAGTATAAATATTTCCAGACCTCCTGAATCAAAATCTCAGGTTAAGTCAGCCCAGTATTGTCTTTTAGAGCTGACCAGGTGTCTTTGATACAATCTATGGATAAGTAGAGACCCATTTGACTAAAGACTAAATAATTAATCCAATGTTCTTCAAACTTACTGCACACTGAAATCACCTAGAGAATCGTTTAAAAGAATACCAATGCTTGACTCAACCCACAGACATTCTTCAAATATTCAACAATTTTTTTTACATTTAAGTTTAGGTTATTGTATATAATCACTGCTATACATTTATCTATTACATGTAATAATACACTAAAATTACCTTCTAGGCATCACAGTATTAAGAACCATCCATAGTTTATTGACTGTTTGAAGAATTCGCCGCGGAACTCCTGCATTCAACAGCTGGTTCATATTGGATGTTAATACTTCTGCATATGGTATGAGTTCACTGGCAGAGAGTAGAGTCAAGTGTTCTAGAATCTGCATCACTTGTGTGTGACTTACTGAGACAGCTGAAAATGCTAAAAGGAAAACTTAGCAGTCATAATCTAAATTCCATACAGCTTACCAAAGATGAAGTAATATTGCTCTATCACAGCGATTTTCAACCCTTTTCATCTCATGGCACACATAAACTAATTACTAAAATTCTGTGGCACACCAAAACATATATTTTTTGACAATATGACAAAAAAATAGGTATAATTTTGATTCCTTCACACTTGATGGTTATTGTTGTGTTGGCTGTTGTCATTTTTTATTTGATAATCTAAGGGAAAAGAGGTCATGCATGTTTTAAATATTCTTGCATCACACTGGCTGAATGCTGCACTATCAAACTATAGATCAAGCAAATCAAGAAAACAATGTTGTGCAGCGTTGGTGGTATAGTGGTGAGCATAGCTGCCTTCCAAGAAAACAATGTTGCTTTAAAAAAAGTAAAATTTACAATCCTAGCCATAGTTTTGGCTATATTTAGAGTAAAGACCTTAAGAAAAATTCATGTTAACTGTAATTATTTCATAGAAAACAAAACATATCTTATTTTTAAATTCACAGTAGCGACTCAAAGACAAATGTCATTTCCTTGATGATTCAGACTGATTTTAAAAATTGACTGCAATATGAAAATATTCCGTAGTATTGCTTTTGGCAATAGTATTCATTGGAAGGACGCAAACTTCTTGATACCTTCTGGGTGGCCCCTTTTATAAGTTGTAAGCACCTAGCAGATTACTGTTAATAAAAAATTCCTAGAACTGTGCTCTTCAGTAGAATAATCACTAACCACATCTGGCTATTGAGCATTGAAATGTAGTTGCTCCAAAATATGATGTGCTCTAAATATAAAATACATACCAGATTGCAAAGACTTGGTATGGAAAAACAGTAAAATATCTCATTAATAGTTTTTTATATTGATTACATGATGAAATGATAATATGTTAGATATATTCCACTAAATAAAATAATTACTAAAATTAATTTTGCCTGTTTTTAACTTTTTAAATGTAGCTATAGAAAAGTTAAAATTATAAGTGTGGCTCACTTCATATTTTTAGTTGACTCAAGTGCTGAGCTAGAACGCCAACCCATTCAAAGCCCGTTCATTGTTCTGACCAGGTTAGGACCTTCCTAAAACCACATGACCTATTTAGTGACATAACTTAGTACCTACAAGGAAACAAAAGTATGTCAGAAAAAAATGGTTAAAATTCAAACTTGCCCTGGCTGGATAACTCAGTTGTTGGTTAGGGCATAGTCCCAATACACCAAGGTTGCAGGGGTTCAATCCCCAGTCAAGGCACAAACAAGAATCAACCAATGAATGCATAAATAAGTAGAACAACTAATCGATGTTTCTCTTTCTCTCTCTTTCCCTTCCTCTTACTAAAATCGATATAAAAAAAAAATTTTAAGCCCTCACACTCAAAGAGAATTACTTAAAATATATTCACGAAAGCACTGTTATATCCCCAGGAAAATTCTGCATGATTTTAAGACTTTAATGATACTACTAAAGGGATAAAAGGACTACCAATTTACTGTACCTTCTTGGAGTTGTTCAGGAGAGTGGTTTTTGGCATTGTTAGTCAGGAGCATTCGCCTTAGCAGGGCACCAGTCCCTGTGATTTCTTCTTCACAGATCCAATCGTCCACAATGCATAAATGTGGGTAGTTAGTTGCAAGGAGACGTAGTAAAGCAGAATGCAACCCTTGAAATATATAAAAAGTCAATTGGATTCTTCATTCTTAAACACCAAAATCATCTCTCCTCTCTCTCTTCTCCCTTTCATTTTCAGCCAGCCAAAGGAATGTGCACTTCTTGTGCATGCATACTAACTTTAGAACCTCTATACAGCAGTTTAGCTTGGGAATCTGCTTAAATAAAGAAAACCAAGTGATCTGATACACAGAACATTGGAAACTACTTTTTTCATCAAAAGTTCTCAAGCTTTCTTCAACACTATCCCAAAATAAAAGTCTCCAGCCAGGAAATGTTGTTTGACATAGTAGTAGTTCAAGAGTTGAGGGGTGAGGAAAGAAACGGGGAGAAAAAAATATCCACTTGGGGGAAATCACACAGGGTTTGAAAAAGGTCTCCCTCAGGAATTCTGATAGGCTTCTCTCGGAGAACATGTCTTCTCTACCCAGTTGACAATCATGGCTATAGATAGGTAGGATTTAAGTTGCCCACTTTTAGATACCTAAAAGGCCTCAGGCTCTTTATGTACATTTTCTCATTTCACCCTAACATTTTCACAAGGTAAGCAATATTGTCTCCATTCTACTGTAATGAAACAGGTTGAAGACATTTATTAAGGTTGCCAAAGTCACACAGCTAAGTATGTCGGCCAACTGAAGCAGTATTGATGATATCCACAGAGGGTCATTTGTCTTGCCTTCAAGAAGGGTTAAGGACAAACAGTTTCCAGAGGGGAGGCAAGTGGGAGACTAGGTGGAAAAGAGGAAAAGGATTAAGTAGTACAAATTTCCAGTTATAAAATAATTCAGAAGGATATAATGTACAGCACAGGAAATAGAGTTGATATTATAATTATATAATAACCATGTACAGTGATAGATGGTAACTAAACTTACTGTGACTAATTTGTAAGGTAGATAAATATTGAATCTCTATGTTGTACACATGAAACTAATAATTAAAGATAAAATTTTTAAAAAGGAAAAAATAAAGTCTACTTTTTAAAAAAAGGGGTTAAGGAAGCTCAAATAAAATGGGAAATCTTCCTTTTATTAAATCGAAGTCTTGTTTCCAACCTTTTGCTTATAACATAGTTTGCCTATTCATGATTATCTATAATAATAATCTGAAGTAACAAAAGCATAATATGCTAATTAGACCAGATGTCCAGGAAGCCGGGGCTATGAGGGAAGCCCGGGTCCCGGGAGCCTGCCAGCAGCTGGAGGGAAGCCCGGGTCCTGGGTGCCAGAGGGAAGCCGGTGCTGGCAGCTGGGGGAAGGAAGGCCTACTTTTGCACGAATTTCATGCATTGGGCCTCTAGTTACTAGATAATCCTATATAATAAAAGGGTAATATGCAAATTGACCCTAACGGTGGAATGACTGGGAACGACCAGTCGTTATGATGCGCACGGACCACCAGGGGGCAGATGCTCAACACAGGAGCTGCCCCCTGGTGGTCAGTGCGCTCCCACAGGGGGAGCTCTGCGCAGCCAGAAGCAGGCTGACAGCTGCGAGTGCAGCAGTGGTGGCGGGAGCCTCTCCTGTCTCTGCGGCAGCGCTAAGGATGTCCAACTGCCAGCTTAGGCCTGAACCCCCAGGGAGTGGGCCTAAGCTGGCAGGTGGACATCCCCAGAGGGGTCCCAGACTGCAAGAGGGCACAGGATGGGCTGAGGGACCACCCTGAGTGCACGAATTTTCGTGCACTGGGACTCTAGTATCAATAATAACAAAATAGGCAGCTATTTGAGCCACCTGCTTGAAATTTCTCTTTGAGTGTACTTTCTCTTTGCTTGCTCAAATAAATTTTCTCTATCGAGTTTGGGTCTTGGCTCTGAATTCTTTTCTTAGCCAGAAGTCAAGTACCCAAGTTGCTAAACCCTGGTTTGGTCTGACCATACTGGTCAGACACCTGGTGCCATTCCTGCTGCCTACAACAAAGGGTGGAACCTTGCCCCAGGGTGACTTTTCCTTCCCTAGCACATAGCTGGGCATGAGGTTTGGACCCTCTGACCTTTCCTCCCTAGAGATAACATCTAGGCCTCAGTTATATTTCATCTCTAGGTCCAGATAAGCAACAAAACGAGCCATGGATCACTGCTGACTTCAGGACCAGCTGCATGGAATAATGACACCCTGCCCTGGTGTTGGCCAATCAATCAGTGGAGACCACGACCCTGAATGGACACACCTGGAAAGCTACTGAATATTCTGTTAAGATCTTCCCTGGGACCTCACCTAAAATCTCCAACCATAAAACCCTTAGGACTGAGGACCCAGCGCACTGTCCTTCCAGAAGCATGCCAGTACCCTTCCCTTCTCTCTCCCCTTCCGGCCCCAGGCACATTACCATTAGCTTCCTCCTCCCAAGCTCCACGGGCCCTTCCTTTACCTCTATAACTTGTTTCCTAAGCCCATTCCTTCTACCTATGTAAGTTACCCAATAAAAGTTCTCCAAAAAAAATTTTTAATAAGTAATGACAAAATAAATTATGATACTGCAAAAATTTATAGAGAAAGTACCACTATGCCAAGTGTTGGGACATAAATAACCTAATAAATATTGACTATTTATTACCTATACTATTATCATCATCATCAGAGTTGTAAGAGTAGTAATAATAGTATTAGTAGTAATAAAAGTACTTTAGATCCAATCACCCCCTTATTCTGCAACTTAAATCAACTCCGGATACCACTGCTTAGTCCCAGAAGGGATAGCATCTGCTTCCTTTCTTATAAAAACTGTTTAAGCCCTGGCTGGTTTGGCTCAGTGGATAGAGCATCAGCCTCCGGACTGAAGGGTCCTGGGTTTGATTCTGGTCAAGGGCACATGCCCAGGTTGCTAGCTAAATCCCCGGTGGGGGCCGTTCAGGAGGCAGCTGATTGGTGACTCTCTCTCATCATTGGTGTTTCCATCTCTCTCTCCCTCTCCCTTCCTCTCTGAAATCAATAAAATATACATATATATTTTTTAAAAAAAGAAACTGCTTAAAATTAATGTTTCTCGCCTGGCTGGCATGGTTCGGTAGTTGAGTGTCAACCTATGAATCAGGAGGTGATGGTTCAATTCTGGACAGGGCACATGCCTGGGTTGTGAGCTTGATCCCCGGTGGGGGGCATGAAGGAGGCAGCCAATGAATGATTCTCTCTCATCCTTGATGTTTCTCTCTATCCCTCTCCCTCCCTGAAATCAATAAAAATATATTTTAAGATAAATAAATAATTAATGTTTCTGTTCGAAAGGACACTATAACAATCAAAAGTGGTATTATTTTAAAACTTAAATATCTAAATGCACAAATATATGTAAAATTAAGACTATCCCAAAATAGTCACAAAAATGACTGCTTACAATAGTGCAAATTAATTTACATTCCATAATATCTTTAATAAAACATGTGTTGCCAAATGCTACCAGATATAACATCATTTCTTTGAAAATAAATTAAGCAAAGATACAAATGCAGACATCTACCTATAAATGACCAAAGAAGGTTCATGTTCCTCCTTGAAACCAACAATAATAATGAAAAAAAAAAGAAAATTTGAGCTTTAAAGAAACAAACAAAATCCAAACTCAAACATGATAAACAGAAATAAGGAAAAAAATGAATTTCAAAAAATATTACCATATTTTTATTTGACAGTTTTACAGTAAAAATATTACAGTAATGTCATGCTATGGAGTCCTAAGAAGCAGTTAAAAACTATAATGTACATATACTGACATGAAAAGATTTCCAAGACTCCCAGAGGAAAAGCAAATCTCAGAAAAGACAGATATAATAACATTTATAATTTTTTTAAATTTTACTCGTGTATGTATCTATTCTCTTCAACCATATGAAATTAAATTTTTGAATAGTTGAATACGTGCAATTTCATATAGATCAACTTGTATAAAAAAAGGTCTGGCGTTGCCGGTTTGGCTCAATGGATAGAGCATTGGCCTTTGGACCGATGAGTCCCGGGTTTGATTCTGGTCAAGGGCATACCTGGCTGCAGGCTCCTCCCCAGCCCAAGGCAACCAATTGATGTGTTTCTCTCAGTTCCACTCTCTCTAAAAATCAATGGAAAAATATCCTCAGCTGAGGATTAAAAAACAAGGTCTAAAATTACACACTAAAATAAAACAGCTAGGATTTGGGCCGGGGAAGAGGGGGGTCTCAAGAAGTAAGATTAGAGAGGGAGGTAAACAGGAATTTCACTTTGGAATATTCTGAATTTTTAATATTGAGTATCTATTAAATTTATAACATAAACAGAAGAAAATGTTTAACAGTGAATGTTAGCAGTAAAAAGCACGTAAAACAAATACCTCCCAACTCCTGCTGCAGCCCTTGAGCCTGTCGAATAAGGAATTTGATAGGAATCTGATCCATTAAAGAGGCCGAATATGATTTTGGCTTTCTTTGCATGGCAGCTGTCAGTCAAAGATAAAAAGCATAAGAAAAATAAAGTGTCAGAAACAACAGAAATCTTAACCTTTAACCCAAATGGGAACACAATGTTAAATTACTTTTAATTCACTTAATCAATACAACTCATAAAAGATGAAGGACTGCTACCAAAATAGTAAACACACAGGAAGAGCAAGAACATACCAAGGGCAAGATCTGGAAAATGCCTCAAAACTGAAACTAGTGGGAGGAAAATCATGAGTGAGAGAAGCCATATGCAGAAATGTCTTACACTAAAAAAAAGTGGTAAGTCTAGACTCCCAAATCTAATCAGGAGGACCAAATACAGTCATGACCACATGGCTTAAAGCCTCATGATTCCAGTAGTCTTAATCTAATCATGTATTACTGTGGTGACTGATGCTTTTTAAAGGAAGTTGGGCACTTCCTTCTCTCACAACTCCCTCTTTCTCTCTCTCCTTCCTTTTGCTCTAAAAATCAATAAAAACATGTCCTCGGGTGAGGATTAAAAACAAAAAAGAATGAGATTGCATTTAGGATTCCACTGGCTGCTTTATAAGTAGTTCCTCATATGTTCAATATTAATTACTATTGTCTTTAACTTCAAAAGTATCTAAAAATAAACTGTATTACCTAGTAATAAAGTCTTTTTTATTATTATTATTGATTTTTTTTACAGAGAGGAAGGGAGAGGGATAGAGAGCTAGAAACATCGATGAGAGAGAAACATCGACCAGCTGCCTCCTGCACACCCCCTACTGGGGATGTGCCTGCAACCAATGTACATGCCCTTGACCGGAATCGAACCTGGGACCCTTCAGTCCGCAGACCAAGGCTCTATCCACTGAGCCAAACCGGTTTCGGCAAGTAATAAAGTCTTTAGATGTAATAAATAGGAAACATTTTTTAAGAATAAAAACTGGCCGGTGTGGTTCAGTTGTTTGAGCATTATTCCATGCACCAGAAGGTCACCGGTTCGATTTTAGTCAGGGCACATGCCCATGTTGCTGGCTCAGTCCCCAGTAGGAGGCATACAGGAGGCAGCTGGTCGATGTTTCTCTCTCTCTCTTTCTCTCCCTCTCCTTTCCTCTCTCTCTAAAATCAATAAAAACATATTTAAACCCCCCAAAAAAACTGGAAATATTATGGTAATGCTCATATATTAACTGGGTATTAGTACACAGAGATTTATTATATTACTCTTTATTTCTTACACATATTCTTTTGGATTAATACAATATTTAACTAAAACTACACACATGTATTATATATTTTTAAAACCAAAAATATATGTGTATATGAAAAAAAAATATATATATATACACACATACACACTTTTTTTTAAAAAAGACTATGATATCCTAATACTTCATTCAATCTCAAATTTCAAGAATTCCATATTTGAGCTTTCTATAGGACCTGGTGGCTGTTAATGTTTATTATTAGGGCCAAAACAGAACAGTTAACAAGGTACTGAAACTACAATTCAACTTCACAGACAGGAATAAATTTGAGGCAGATAATTATCTTTTTGGCTATTCAATAGCAAAATTTTCCCATGCTGTGACATATTCTGCAGTTATTTATTCCCCTTGGAGATAAGGAACTAGACTAGAAAAAAATAATCCTCCTACACCAAGGGAAAAAATTCTCCAAGGAAAGACCAACCCGTCCATTTGTCTTCTATATCACATCTCCGTCACCTCTCAAGGAATCACTCCAGAGATTCTCTCTATATTTACATTTAGTTAATAAGGTCATTAAAATTATTAAAATACAGGCAATTCCATTACCTATTAAATTATCCTAAGGACTGAGCCTGAAGGGGTAGTTACGTGCCCACACATACATGTAATCATGCATCAGAGTATATACATGCCTACACTGCAAAGACTACAGAATGATGCTGAAGCTTGTTAGAATAGTTGACCTGGCTTTCTCATATAACAGCTTGAGAAGTAACAAAATATAAGCAAATAAAATGAACTATCACTAGAAACACTCCCCCATGCACAACTTACCTAAAGTCTTTGTGTTTGCTAGGAGAGCTTCCTCATAAGACAGGATGTAGTAAAGCACCAAAAGCTGTGCTGTGATACTGAAACGCTGATTAAGGCGGGTGTTGTCACTCTGGAGGTAACAGAAATGCTTTAAAATAATGTTAAATTTCATGAATGCTTTTTCGATAGCAAAAGTACTCAAAATAGACTATTCAGTGTTGCTGCTCCCAAAACGGGAGGAACAGTGTTGTGTTTGCATTACTCAGAGAGACAACTTGAAGTTTAAATTAAATTTGAGATGACATGGGAGATGAAGGGCAACAGCTGTTACTCAACAGAAATCCCATCAGGCTGTGTCTGAAAAAGGTTTACAGGAGTCTAAAGTCTCATCTGAAATTACTATAAAGAAAATAACTCCTAAAAAAAGGTATTACATATTAAAATATATTTGTTAAAACATGTGACTATTTTTCCTTCTAAAAAAATAGAGAAAAATATTTTCTTCAAATTCACAACAAATGAATCTAGGTATATCTAAAATCACAGGAAGCTAAATAAACCTGTGTTGAATGTTACATAGTCCTTTGATCAACACACAATCTCCAGGTATTCCTGACTTTAAAGTGAAGCTTTTAAAAGAATTACTCAAAAATGCCTCGTCGCCCAGCTGGTGTGGCTCAGTGGTTGAGAGTTGACCTATGAACCAGGAGGTCACGGTTCAATTCCCAGTCAAGGTACTTGCCCGGGTCGCGGGCTCATCCCCAGTGGGGGCATGCAGGAGGCAGCCGATCAATGATTCTCTCTCATCACTGATGTTTCTCTCTCTCTCTCTCTCTCCCTCTCCCTTCCTCTTTGAAATCAATAAAAATATACTTTAAAAAATGCCTCTTCAACAAAATACTTGGAATATCATTCTTTAAATTTTTATAAGTAATATAAAGAAATTTAATCCCATTTTAAATTCAGAATCACCTAGAAGTCCTCTAATAATCAGTAAAAGAAAAATGAAATAAGTTAAAGAATAAACTAAAAGAACAATAAGGTTATTAATGTAAAAGAAAAAAAATCACTATTTTACCCCAGTGACTCCTTGGAAAATGTCAAGTATCTCCTGTTCTGTGACTGGCTGATTTGTGGCTTCTGGATTAGATTTAGATGCAGGAGTAAGTACAGAATTTATGTACACGTCAATCAGAGGAAGTAATTGAGGATGGAGTGGAGTGGAGGTTTCACATAGCTGTCTATAAATCCAGTCCTTAAAAAAAAAAAAAAAAGGTGATAGGCACTAAATCAATTATGGCAATAAGAAAAAGCAAGTGAAATTTTAATAGCACATACAATTTTACATGATTTAGGAATCAGTGCAACTCACTATTAACTTTTAGCAGTTAAAAATATATTCTTCAATTTCACACTGTCTTTGATTTGAAAATATGAACTACTTTTATATCTAATTTAAAATATTGTCCAGTGGAAGATAAATCTAAAATGATGAGTTTGAATTTTCAGTTTTTAATTTATTTGTTTTTAAGTAGTGGCAAGAAAACTAAGTCTCTGCTATATCTGTATGTAGAACACCATATCTGTCATTGTAGAAGACCTCACAGCAAAGAGAAATTTAGGAAGAGGAATAGTTCTCCACTGAGCAAACCCCCAGATGGATCAAAAAAGTGGCTTTGAAAACCACTTATGAGAGACTGTCACTTAACTCTCTGCACAGATTGAGGACATGTAGAAATGCTGGGTGTGCATTTGGATTCTTAATTTGTATCTATTTCACTTGCTAAAAATATAAAGTAGAAGACACCAACTAGCTAGAAAATACTAGTAACTTCACTAAATCATAAAAACAAGGATAATTAAAAGTGATATCAATGCACATATTGCTCATTTAAAAATGAAAAAAATGCACATATTGTTCATTGTTTTTTATAAATCAAAGAGCCTCTAGAAAAGGTTCAAACAGATTTCTATACCTCCTGGGATTCAGCCTTTTCTTAGAGGACCTTTTAACTGTTTGATATAACCAACTATAACAAATTGAAACTTATCAAAATATGTACAAGCTGGCTATGGATGACTAGCAACTTTCTCAGTTTGATGAATAAAACCAAACTAGAGAAAATGGCAATCTCTTACTAAGGCTTAATGAAATAGTCATATGCTATTAATGAGAATATAAATGAATTATTAACACTGTACATTTTGTAAATAACTAAATTTTTTATTACTTAAAAAACCTAAAATTAAGTTCCTAATTACTATAACTATGTGAATGACTTGTAAGTAGACACATTTCATACACAAAACCCACAGTAAAGGCCTAAAAAAATGAACTAGGACTGGGGGAAAAACATTAACTGAGGTTGTAGCTTAAAATATAAATGTAAGACCATACTTTTATTGACACTTTGTGCTTGGTAAAGGAACGACTCCGGAGAAGCTGGTAAATACAATGAATAGGCAAAAAGCCAGTAATGTTGGCACTCAGGTTGCTGGTGACAGGGACTCGAACTGCATGAGCTGTGACGACCTACAAGGGAAACCCGGTATTAATACGTATGATAGAACTGAATACAAAATTATTCTGAAAGAGGGAAGATTGAAAGGTAGATTGTCCATACTTAATACAAGTATAGGCCTTAGAAATAAATAAGAAACAATTGTTACATGATTTAATTATTTTTTAATGATAAGGTAGCATACAATTAGGAATTTGTGATGTTTTCTAATTTTTTAACTTGTTTTTAAACATAGATATGTTGATGGTAGCATAGTAAGTTAAAAAATATAAAATTTGGGCCCTGGCCAGTGTGCTCAATGGTTAGAGTGTCAGCCTGCACACAGGAGGGTCTCAGGTTCAATTCCTGGGTTGCAGGTTCAATTGCTAGCCCCTGTGGGGACCCATGCAGGAGGCAACCAATTGATGTGTCTCTCTCACATCCATGTTTTTCTTTCTCTCTCCCTCCCTACCCGCCGTTACCACTCTCTCTAAAAATCAATGGAAAAATATCCTCGAGTGAGGATTAACAAATATATATATATTTGGAATCCATATCATCTGTGCTCAATGACTCTGGCTAAGTCATTTTATCTTCTGAGTCTAGTTTCATATCCACCGAATAGGACAATACTGACTTACTTGCCTCAAAATCTTTTAGTGAGGTGGAAAAATTTTTATGAAAAACATGTGAATTATAAAGTATCACATAAATATAAACTGGAATTTGTACTGTTATCCTCAGTGTCATGCACAGATCTCTATTGTCTTCTAATTAGTTTCAAATGTGTAACTGTTATGTGGGAGTGTGTGTGCATTGAGGGGAGAAGGAAGACTATGATACAGAGATGAGAAATTACCCTAAAAGAGCAACAATTAGCCCAGCCGGTATTGCTCAGTGGTTGAGCCACTGATCTATGAACCAGGAGGCAGCTGATCAGTAATTCTCTCTCATCATTGATCTCTCTCTCCCTCTCCCTTCCTCTCTGAAATCAATAAAAATATTTTTTAAAAGCAACAATATGGATGCATGAGTATATGCAAATATTTCAGTTGTTAAGACATATATTTTTGTATTCTGAGATTTAACATGACAAGTGAACCTGAGAATTAATGTTAAATTTTAGAATAGTCTCCTTCACTGAAAAAATAAAATATCTTTGGGAATAACCATGGAAACAAAGTGCTGAGGCCAAATAAGAACATGTAAATACAAGAATAAGGAATTTAGACTGTAGCTTATAATCTAGGTAAAAATGAACCTCACAACCCAAAGGTTTAAATAGGTCTCTATTTTATTTTTCTTCTGACAAATCCAAATGATTACCCCATGTGAGATCCCTACCACTAATATATAAGACTGTACTCTAAGTATCTACTCAATATCTCCAAAATATATAAATTTCAAACATGTTTTTGTATGAGATTATTTTTACCGATGTTTCAAAGATTAAATAAATCATCACTGGAAACTAAAAAGAATAGAAAAATACCTTATTATTCTCTTAAACTGAGATATACAAGTTTTCCCCCAAAGAATGTTATTAAAGAAGGTTAAAGAAGTACCTGTTCAGTAAAAATTTCCTGTGTGAAGATATTCTTCATCCTGCTCAAGGAGCTGGGCTTAATTACAATCTAAAACAACCAAAAAAATTCCCATAGGATATAAAAATATAGTAAGCACAATTTTCTATGGTAAATTAATTATCTAAAATGACTGTGATATTAATGTTCAAATACTCTATTTCAGAAGTGGCTTCTCAGATCCAATATTAAAGTATGTTTTTCCTCAGAAAATGAACCAACATATAAAAGTACTTAGTAAATAATATTATTGACACTTCAAGTCAGTGGGAAGAAGTGGATTCTTCAATAAAGAGAGATGGGCAGCTACCTTTCTGGAAATATTTATAATAAGTCCTCACTTAACATTGTTGTTAGGTTCTGCAACTTTGAGAGAAATGACAAACGGGCAGGCAAAAGTAGGTTTACAAAGAAGTCAAAAAATACAATAATAAATAAATAAATAATAAAAGAATAACTCTGTGTTTCATTTACTTACAACTATAAAACTACTTTTGCTCACCCCTATATATTGAAAACAATTTTACTGTAGACTAATTGATAGTAACAAGAGTTAGGTTCCCACAGCGTCTCATCAATGGTATAACGAAGTGACAATGAATAATACAATGTTATGGGACCTGCTGTATATTTGCACACATGACTCCATATCCAAAATAAACTCCAAAGGTATTAATAATTTAAATGTAAAACATGAAGCCACAAAAACACTAGAAGAAAATATAGCTGACCATTTCTATAAACCTAAGGAAAGAAAAATATTTCTAAGCATAACAGCAAAGTAAGAACCACAAGAGAAATAATATGCACTATACACAAACACACACACAAAAAAATAATTTCCATGTTGCAAAAACAACAGGGAAAAATTAATTACAACATAATGTACTTCTCCACATTAAGGATTATAAAATACATCACTGATTTAATTAGTTGCATTTCAAGAAAAAGAGGGGTGAAATACTAGCACATTAACATTACACATCATTTCAATTCAATATCGGGTAAAATATGTCTTTAAAATGATGAAATATGATATATACAGCATAATGGCATATCATTTATATATAAAGAGCCCTTTAAATAAGTAAAATAAAAAATAAATCATAAAAATCCTTAGATTCACAAAACAAATAAACCAGCCAAAACACATAAATTTTTAAAATTACCAAAAAAACACACACCACTGTAGCCCTGGCTGGTTTGGGTCAGTGGATAGAGCACTGGCCTGCAGACTGAAGGGTCCCAGGTTTGATTCCAGTCAAGGGCACATGCCTGGGTTGTGGGCTCGATCCCCAGTAGGGGGCGTGCAGGAGGCAGCCAATCAATGATTCTCTCTTATCATTGATGCTTCTCTCTCTCTCCCTCTCCCTCTCTGAAGTCAATAAAAATATATATTTTTAAAAAACAACATAGTTCTTGAAAGCAAAGAGAAAAATCATTAAAAAAACAACACTGTGAGCTATAAAAATAATGACAATCATATTTACCATAGTTTTCACTAGTAATCAAAGACAAAATCAAATTTCAGTAATGCCAGTGATGGTGAGAGTAAAGAAAAATAGGCACTCTCACTCACTAATGAAAACAGTTTGATTGCTATAATCTTTCTAGAAGATAACCTGGCAATACTCATTAAACACCTTAACATCATCATACTCTTTTAGTTAGTAACTGCCTCAAAGAACTTTATCCTAAGGAAATAATCCAAACAGCATTTGATGATAAACATGCGTGAGTATCTGTATATATATTTACATAAATAAGGTTTTTAATCTAAGTATTTTCCCAAAATTGGAAAATTTACATAGCAAATAAAAAAGGGTCCATTAGGAAAGTCATGACTGTTCCACATGATGGACTACAATAAAATCACTGAATATTATACAGTATTAGAATATCTGATATGAAGAAATGCTCATCATATATTGCTAAATTCTTTAAAATTACAAAATATGTATGTCAATTTAAAGAAAGAACAGACACCAGAATGTTAACAATAATATATTGGATATCTCTGAACAATGAAGTTATATTTTCCCCTTCTTTTCTGTGTTTACCAAGCTTTCTACACTGAACATCTATTATTCTGGTAAATAAATGTTTTCATAATGTAATTTTTTTTAAGACCTCCTGATAAAATTTCAAACAACTGAATTAAAATAACTTCTACATGAAAATCTATTTACTTTACACTACAAGAAAACGTCCAGCTTAGAAACACCTTCTTTAGAAAGAAAACAAAAGAAAATTACCTTCATCCCCAAAGTGGAACAGACCAAGTCAATGATAGCACTAAGTTGGTTGCTATGAAAGTACATAGCGACCAATAATAACATCTCCCCAAAAGAAGCAGAAACGCCTGAAGTACTGTTGAAACAGAAAATAAAATATGAATTTCCAAACAAGAGATTAAGAAAAACTTACTCAGCTAACTGAAACAAATGAAGTCCCCTTACCTCTCAAAATAAGCTTCTTCTTTTATCATCCAACTTAGCCACACTACCATTAGCTGCTCCTGTTCAGGTGTACTACATAAAAAATACCAGAATGTTACTGGTTTAACTCAGCTATAACAGCATAGGAGTAAGGAAGCACTCTGAAATTATTTTTAGTAGAAATTATTTTTTGCTTCCCTATTTTGAAATATCAATTCAAATTAATAGTGTGTTGAATTGACCACTGTCACTAGATATGAAGTAGTTGTAAATATGAAGGAGTTGTAGAGATGAAGAATGAGGGCCTATGCTTTTCCTTAAGGTTGTATGTAAGTAGTCAAAATCTCTCAAAAGTCTTAATTACTTCATTTCCATCTTTTACCTGGAAAGTGAAATTTAACTTATAGAAACATTTTGAGAACTCAAAATTGTAGAAAAATAAGTGATCACTATTCAAAAAGAGAAAAACAATATAGGGAAAAAGAGACAGCCACAGTTTATCAGATATGAAAAATGATTATAAAAGTATATCAACAATGACTTTTAAAGGAAATTCCTAGATTTAGATTGAAAAGTACAAGTTAACTTTGACTTGTAAAAATAATTTTCATTGATCTCCTACTTCATTGTGGTATAAATGGATAAAATAAAAAGCAACTGAAAAGCCTGCTACCCCAAGCTAAGAAAACTAAAAAGGTCATTATTAGCCACAACTATATCATTTTACTAATAAGACAGTGTTATATAGTAGAAAGATTACACCCTTTAGAGCCTATCCAGACAGACCTGAGTGGTAATCCCATCTCTGCTAGTTACTGGTAGTGTGACCCTGAACAAGAAATTTAAATAAATATAACAACCACCCTAGAACCACCTAAAAACTAGAAGAACTATAATTACAAAAATTAAAAGGCAAAAGGTAGTCCTGGCCAGGTACGTCAGTTGGTTAGAGCATTGTTCCAATATGCCAAGGTTATGGGTTAGGTCACTAGTCAGGGTATAAACAAGAATCAACCAATGAATGCATAAATAGTTGTAACAACAAATCAATGTTTCTCTTTCTCTCTCTTTCCTCTCTCTCTCTCTTTCCTCTCTCTCTTCTCTCTCTCTCTCTCTCTTCTGTTTCTCTCTCTCTCTGTTTTTCTCTGTTTCTCTCTCTGTGTCTCTCTCTCTCTGTGTCTCTCTCTCTCGCGCTCTCCCCCCATCCTCTCTCTGTAAAATCAATCAATAATTTATTTTTATTTTTTTTAAATATATTTTATTGATTTTTTGCAGAGAGGAAGGGAAAGGGATAGAGAGTTAGAAACATCGATGAGAGAGAAACATCGATCAGCTGCCTCCTGCACACCCCCTACTGGGGATGTGCCCACAACCAAGGCACATGCCCTTGACCGGAATCGAATCTGGGACCCCCAAGTCAGCAGGCCGACTCTCTATCCACTGAGCCAAACTGGTTAGGGCAATCAATAAATATTTTTAAATGTAAAAGTAGGATGATGATGTGTAATTACAACAATAAATTTAAGGGACATATACAAGCACACAAAAGAAGTAAAAAATAATGACAAAACATAAACATGGATGGGGGGAGTAAAAATGGTAGTGATTATAAAATGAATTTAAATGCTCATGAACTTACAATAGATTGATATAAACATAGTTTGGTATATTATATATGAAGCACATGGTAACCACAAGCCAAAACTATGGGAGAGATGTACAAGAAATAAAGAGAAAGGAATCCAAACACAATACTACAGAAAACCATCAATATATAAGAGAGCAAGAGAATAAGAATGGAATAAAGAACTACATAAACAATCAGAAAACAATTAATAAAATGGCAATAACTACACACCTATCAATAATTACTTTAAATGTAAATGTATTAAATGCTCCAATCAAAAGACAAATGGAACAATAGGGAGGTGAAGGCCTGAGGCAGGGGACAGGGCAGGCTAGAAGGGGTCAATGGGGGTAAAAAAAGGGGGATATATGTAATACTTTCAACAATAAAGATTTAATTTTTTTAAAAAAAGACAAACGGATAAAAAAGTGGTACATATATACAATTACTCAGCCATAAAAAAGAATGAAGTCTTACCATTTGTGACAACATGGATGAACCTAGAGGGTATTGTGCTAAGTGAAATAGGTTTGACAGAGAAAGACAAATACCATAAGATTTCATTTATATGGGGAATCTAATAAACAAAATAAATGAACAAGCAAGACAGAAGCAAACTCACAGACGCAGAGAACAAATTGATGGTTGCCAGATGGGAGATAGGTTGGGGGATTGGGTAAAAAAGGTGAAGGGATTAATAAATACAAATTGGCAGTTACAAAATAGTTACAAGGATGTAAAGTACAGCTTAGGAAATATAGTCAATAATATTATAATAACTATACATGGTGTCAGGTGGGTGCAGACTTACTGGGGGCATCACTTTGTAAGTTATAAAAATGTCTCATCACTATGCTGTACACCAGAAATTAATACAATATTGAATGTCAACTGTAATTGCAATTTTAAAAAAATTAAAAATAAATTAACTAACTAACTAACAAAAGCAGACCCTGAAAAAATAGAGCAATTTAAGGTACCTGACAAGTGTAGAAAAGGCCAGCAGCATACAAAAGGAAAGTGAAACAAAGCGAACCCCAGCAGGTGTAGCAGGAGGACGGCTTGTCATCAATTGTAGCAATTGTTCAGCTTCTTCCTCAGTTGGTCTAAAAAAGGAATACATTATTACGCTTTACTTTTTTTAGCTGAAGAAGGGAAAAAGAAAAAGGGACTTCCCAACAGTTTCACCATTCCAATACAAACTTTAAGCTTTGTAATAATACCTCACTATTTGTAAAATCTTTAACATCTTGAATTGTGAAAAGCAACACTGTTGAGTTTACAACCAGTGTTCTTCCTTGGACACAAATACAGGCACTGCTCACTGTGCACAATCGTGTGGAAGCATAAAAAGAACCATGTAAGCTGATGCCTTGGCTAGTGTGGCTCAGTTAGTTGGTTGTCATCCCATGCACCAAAAGGTTGCTGGTTCAATTCCTGGTCAGGGCACATGCCCGGGTTGCGGGCTGAATCCCTGGTAGGGGGCATGCAGGAGGCAGCTGATGGATGTTTCACTCTTACATGGATGTTTCTCTCTCTCCCTCTCGCTTCTTCTCTCTCTAAAAATCAACTTTTTAAAAATCTTTTTAAAAAATCATTAAAAAAAACATGTAAGCTGCAATTACACATCGTGATCTTAATAATGAATGGAGAATATTTCAACTGTTCTGTGACCTTTAAATTTGTTTTTGTCAAAACATTAAAAATTCTGTCAATTATAATGCATAAGGAAATAAAAACTAGTAAAACTAATATTTATACAGAACTCTATAATAGAAAATATTAAACACACTGGGAATTAAAGTGTTTTCTTCATAAAAAAATAAAACTATCAATAGTAGTCTGAACAGCCTTTGTCTTCTTCTCATTGTATAACTTACAACACAGAGTGTATGTCTTTTCTAAGCCTTGATGAACTGTCATACCCCCTTCTAAGTTTGGTTCAGCTTCCAATATGTTATCCCCTGTACTTTCAGTCATCAAATATCTGAGACTTCCTTTCATGTGAAGATTTTTGCCTGCATCACTTCCTCTGAAACTTCTTCATCCTTTTTATCACAATGATTTTCCTCATTTATGTTGACAAGTGTATCTGGCTGCATATCTAGGGTCTCTCAAATAGAAGCTGTGTCAACATTCTCACACATCAGCTATTTCTTCTATTTACATTTGGTTCAAATGCCACTTCCAACATTACCACTTTTTGTTTCTTTGCTTCACTTTCATCTTTATTGGCTAGTCCCCTCCTTCAGTTATCTATTTTTATAAAATGTCACATGGGTTTATCACTGAGAGTCAAGGAGACAATACAAGCACCCACTCTGCTGTCTATTCATAAACTGAGTAATCGATGTGTGGTGACCAATTGCTGACAGATTTTAAAAGAAATGATGCAATTGGCCACTGATCATGATGTGCATGTTATTTATACAGTAATCTATGGCTTAAAGAGCTCTCAGCAAAGCTGGTATTTTACACAATTATGTGGTTAATGTATCATGGTAACTGATACATTAGATGTTGAGGGAGCATAATATTTAATTAAACAGTGGTAACTGAAATTCATATCAAAGCCATGCAAAGTGAGGATTGTGTAAAACAGTTGAGGACATTATTCAAAAGGATACAGTGCACTGACTAAATGATAAACCTTATGCTTAATAATCACATCATATCAATTTATGACCTCAGCTATAGTAGGAAACATAGGAGAGCTTTACTTCAACTAGCTCCATGGGCTAGGCACACAATCACTCACCGATCACTCATTATACTCATGTCAAGCTGTGGTGAATCACAGGTTTCTTAAACTGCTTTGGCTTGTCCCATATTTACATAATTATATTTACATCAGACCAAAAAAGACAGATACGTCCCAGCTAAGGAAGTTTTGCCTTAGGACTTCATTCTTTATATAGGCCAGCCCACTAACTAAGCCCAACAGAAAACCCAAATCCTCAGAATAAAAGGCCTTTGACTCACTTCCTTGGGATTAGAAACAAGAACGTAAAAGGACAAAAAGGTAAAATATTAAATTATGGAATACTTGAGTCCAGCGATCCCCATCAAAGCACAGTACAGACGTAAGAGTGCACTGGCTTTCACAACGTGCTCTTCTTTCAGCCCCGAGTACACAGACACATGGGGCTCAGTCTCTGTGTCAGCCTCGTCCGCGATGCGGGTGCTTCTCACTGTGGGAAGGATGCCTGTCAGCTCCAGAAGCAGCTGCCGTCGCATCTGCCAAAGGACAGAACTGCTGGTCTCTCTTTTTCTCTGTAAGAAACATGAGCCACAAGAAGAAAGCATGGAACACTCAGTAAGTCAAAAGGAAGTTCAAACAGAGCTCCCCAGGTAAACACTTGAAATTGACCCCTTTATGGAGGCTGTCATAACTATAGAATCTCATTTTAACCAATTGAGCACACTCAAAATTCACTGGTTCATTTCAAGAATACTCTCCTCATCCTAATTTGGGTTGGTTATACAGAATATACTAAATTAATTACAATTTGAGTTGTAAAACATCATTTAAAATGGTACTTTCAAATACATAATGACTAATGGAGTCACATGTGCTATAGAAGTGCTCATATTTTGGAGACACAAGACCTTGGATTTAAACAACAGCTCTGCTATTAGTTAAGTGTGTTTAGGACTCTGCAGATTCTCAAATGCTTTCAGGGAAACCAGGTCAAAAATGTGTCCTTAACCATTTGTACGCCATAAGCATCTATAGATGCAAGTGGCAGACCTTTGTTAATTAAATTCAAAACATCGTGGCAGTTAACTGGTTAATAATACTAGGACATTATTGGCCTAAACTATTATTTTTACGATTACTATTTACCATTATAGTGCAGTTCTCCAACAGTTTCTATGAAGCCAGACATTAAAGAGAGTTGCATGCCGAAACCGGTTTGGCTCAGTGGATAGAGCATCGGTCTGCGGACTGAAAGGTCCCAGGTTTGATTCCGGTCAAGGGCATGTACATTGGTTGCGGGTACATCCCCAGTAGGGGGTGTGCAGGAGGCAGCTGGTCGATGTTTCTCATCGATGTTTCTAGCTCTCTATCCCTCTCTCTTTCTCTCTGTAAAAAATCAATAAAATATATTTTTTTAAAAAAACTGCTTTAAAGAGAGTTGCAAAAATGTAAAACACCACCACTCTCATTAATTTTTTTTATTTTGGAAAATATGGCTATTTTTCATTAAAAAAATGTTATGTTCACACTGAATAGATTATTATTTTTTAAATAAATATTTCAAATATTTGTTTTCATTTCTAATCTGATAAATAGCAATAGGTAAAAGCACATAAACAAAAGCTCTTTGGTAACCTCAATGATTACTTTTTAATGTTAGGAGGGTCCTGAGGCTAAGAAATTGGAGAACCACTGATCTAAATGACATAATTCTCAAAGTGTTTCTTCCTCTTTTACTAACTGCCAAAATATCCTGATCCTTAACCTATACGGATATTTATCCCTCACCTGTTGTCCATTTCGGATAAAAGTTCCAAACCAAGTCCGGACTTTAGCATTTGTTCCAAGAAGCAAACCACTAACAAAACAAACCAAGTCAGTCACTCCATCTTCACTAACTTCATTTTTAGTATGATCCAATGTCAAAGCTACTCCAAGGCCTGGCAAGTGACATTCTTCCACCTAACACAGCAAAGAAGACAAACTGAACTCAGTATCATAAGGAAAAGAGCCAGGATGCTTCAGAATCTAAAGCCTCTAAAGTTTAGAGGAAGAAGTATCACAAAACATAAAAACCCAGAGAGGAAGGTAATACATCCAGGATATAATTATAATTTTCTACAAGATTCCAAAACCGTCTTGAGAAGAGTTTCTGGTCCTCATATAAAGTCTTTTGTCTCATAAAAATAAGACCTCTTACCACCATGCCTCGGACCTTGAGGGCCTGAGATGGATTCATTTTACATAAGAAGCATAAGGCATCTGTCCTGCGCCTTCCTCCAAGACTTTCTTCATCCTGTCGTTCTCCATTTTTTATCAGGCCCCTACAAACTGAACATTCAATAGCCTCTATTACTTTAAGCTTTGTAAGTAAAAAGTTAGAAAAAAAATTTTCAGCCTTGAGAAGCAATCATTTATGCAGAATAGACACTATAGAAGAAAAGTGTTAGGAAACTTGAAAGCATAGTAAAAGAAACTGGTAAAAATAAAGCAAAGAATAAAAAAGAGACTTAAAATATGCACAGTGACCCGTGGGACAATATCAAGGAGTCAAAAAGAAAAAGGGAATAGAAGACAAAAATATATTTACCCAAATTTGATGAAAATTAAAAACCCAGAGAAACTCAATAAACTGCAAGCAGGATATACACAAAGAAATCATATCCAGACACATCATAATCAAATTTCTGAAAACCAGTGATACAAAGAAAGTAGCCAAAATAAATAAATAAATAAATAAATAAATAAATAAATAAAGCCAGAGGCAAAAAGAAACATTATATACAGAACAGAAATAAAAATTACCACAGAGAACAGAATGACATCTTGAAAGAGCTAAAAGAAAATCCCAACCTAAAATTTTATACCCAATGAAAATATCTTTCAAAAATGAAGGCAAGCCCTAGCCGGTTTGGCTCAGTGGATAGAGCATCGGCCTGCGGACTGAAGGGTCCCGGGTTCGATTCCCGGTCAAGGGCATGTACCTTGGTTGCAGGCACATCCCCAGCAGGGGGTGTGCAGGAGGCAGCTGATCGATGCTTCTCTCTCATCGATCTTTCTAACTCTCTATCCATCTCCCTTCCTCTCTGTAAAAAATCAATAAAAAAAAATGAAAAAAAAAAAAATGAAGGCAAGCCCAGCCCGTGTAGCTCAGTGGGGGGTTGAGCCTCAACCTATGAACCAGAAGGTCACAATTCGATTCCCAGTCAGGGCACATGCCCAAGCTGCTGGCTCAACAAACTGAAAGGAAATCCACAATTATGTCTGGAGACATCAACACTCTTCCCTCAGTAACTACTAGAACAAGTAGACAGAAAATTAGCAAGGACACTGCTTCCAAAGGGCTTTTACATACCATGTGATAATCTGTTAGAAATGTAAGAGAAATATTATCAGTATCTCCATTTTACAGACATGAAGTATCTTGATGGCAATCACATAAAGAATATTTGACAAAGCCAGAAACTATGACCTTCAGATACAGTGTTTTTTCCTCCTTGGCTCCCAATTCCCAAATTACCTTACTCAATAATGTTTTTATCTTTACATCACTCAGACCCAAACAATAATCTTCAATCACTAGTAGTTTGAAATAGACATGAAAAATTTCAATTGATTTTTCTTCATTTCTACCCTACACTTTTCTGCAAACTGATAGCAATAAGGCTAAAAAACAACGGCCTAATTGCTGGTATTTCTGATTACAGATACCATGCATTGACGGCTCCCTGGCTATTTCACAGATATATGTCTCCTCTCCTCTTTTTCCCTGAGCATTGGGATTGTATCTTCTAGTCATTTGGCATTTTTTATTGTCATATTATAGCACCGGTGACTAATAGCATTTTTTGCTACATACTCACTGTACTTCAAATGTTAATCTCAAAGCAATTTTGAAACCTCTAAACTCAGTATTTCTAAAATTAGTGCACACTAATAAACTTTCAAAAGACAAAAAATCTCAAATAAAACCCCATAAATGTTTCTTCTTAGCTCAAACAGAGGTCCTTACATGCCCAAGTAAATCTCTTCAATATCCCATTTCAAAATTATATTTACCTTCATTGAAACTATCAGGAACATTGGCCACCAACAGACACAAGAACCAGGCACCATTTCTAACATGTAGCAAGGCTTCAGCTACATCAACTATAGGAAGCAGGGAAGGAAGCTCTATGAGAAAACAAAGGCAATGTTATTACTAAAGAGTGACATTTCATTGTATTTACATTAGACATCTTTTGATATTTCACTGATGTCATTTAAAAGAAGTTAAATTAAAGCAATTTATTTTCATAGTCTAGAGTTGAAGTGTCCAGTAGGACAGCCACCAACCACATGTGGTTATTTAAATCTAAATTAAATAAAATTAAAAATAGCTCAGTTCCACCCGACCAGTGTGGCTCAATGGTTGGGCATTGACCTATAGACCAGGAGATCACAGTTCAATTCCCCATCAGGGTACATGCCTGGGTTTGCGGGCTTGGTCCTCAGTGTGGGGCAGGTAGAAGGGAAGAGAGAGAGAAAGAGAGAGAGAGAGAGAGAGAGAGAGAGAGAGAGAGAGAGAAAGAAAGAGAAACATCGATGTAAGCAATACACATCAATTGGTTGCCTCCCGCACACACCCTGACCTGAGCCAAGGATTGAACCTACAACTCAGGAATGTGCCCTTGACCGGGAATCGAACTCGAAACCTTTAGTGTGCAGGTCGACGCTCTAACCACTGAACACACCAGCCAGGGCTTTTTTGTTTTTTTCGTTTTCACCCAAGGATGTGTTTTACTGATTTGAGAGAGAGAGAGAAAGGGAGAGGAAGAGGGAGAGAGAAAAAGAGAAACAATTGGTTTAGAATCTGTGATCCTTTGGTGTGAGCTCCAATCAACTGAGCCACACCAGACAGGGCATACTATTAGTCATTTTTTACTTAATTTTTTAGGGTACTTTCCAGGTTAAGAAGCGATACAGTATCATTTAACAAAAAACTATATCTGAAATGTATCTTAGCATTCATTACAGTACCTGCTTGTAAAATACAAAGTACATCTGCAGCTTCCTCCAAATAGACTGGACTCTCAAATAGCTCAGATGATTTGATAAAAAATTCTCCACTGGAATCAGATACCTAAATTAAATATATATATATATATATGAACTCTATTAATTTTAGGTAATTAATTAAATTCCTTACTAATTTTGTAATTATTTGTTCAGCTTACACACCACATCTCTTAATATGTCATTAATACACAGCATCAGAATATGCAGTATTCCATAAATTTGAACCAATGTAACCAATTAACAGTCGCCTTAATTATTATTCAGACATGGCAGTATGGGTTTCTATAATTTATGTCTATATAAGTATTTGGAGACATCTAGAATTAAAGATAAGACAATCCAAAGAAATGAACTAGAAATGCTACCTACATAAGTTATAGCTGAAAAAAGTAAAAAAAAGTGCAAACTTAAAGTAGCATAACAAATATAAATTCATGTTCAATTCTGAATGAACTGTGAGAAAAACAAAGAATAAAAATTTAAGTCAACAAAAGTACCTACTAACTTTTTAAAAAATTTCTTACACTAGTGTTATCACCACATTTCCGATATGCCAGAAACTTTCCATAACAGAAAGGTCACTTATTTTATTAGAGACATCAAGTGAGGTTATTGAGAAAAATATGGAGGAGAAATATTGGTTGAAATTAAAGACTTTCCATATAATAGAAAAGAGGAGGATAAAATAATTGTAATAGAAAGAAATTTTTAAAAGATTTATAACATATCTTAAAAACTATCTAAAATTGATGAGCCCCTCTCCCCTTACCAAGTATTTTATTTAGAACAGAATTTCAGGGGTTTTTTCCTCCACAATTTGTAAAACTTTACTTATTATAAATTAACTGACCTTGAAATCTAACAGTAAATAACTTTTCCCCTAAAACTCTGGGCCTAATCTCATTTAAGCCATCTTACTATGAAGATCTATTTTAGTTCTTTGTATGATAGACCCCTGACATTCACAATTTTAAAATTTAGAGTTTCAATTAACCATAATTACCCAAAGGTCCATAACCTAAAATAACCTACCATTTTGCTGACATGAGAAGTTGAATAGCATTTACTGTACAGAAGCAATTCAGTCATCTAGTAAGTAAAGCTAGCCAATGACCCTACATCCAATTCAGCTTTGATATTCCCTACTCACTGTTATATAGAGGTAATTAATACTCATTCAGTGGCTGAAGGAACTGTGTACATTTTTCAGTTATACATCACAACATTTTATGGGGGAAATTGTATCCTATAGTGGTATAATCAAATTTGGTAATCTTAGCTAACTGTCAAGAAGCCATTGTATAAACTCCATATAGAAAAAATTACTATGCTGGAGAACACAGAATAATTGAGAGAAAACAGTAATAAGAGAAAGAAAGCCTTTAAGGCAGGTATTTAATAGCATTTCAAACCTTTGAAAGGAACACACTAATATAACCAACAGAAATATGCATAGAAGAGGATGCATCCTGCCTGCCTTCTTGTCTCTGCTTCATGCATATTTTGAGCTGTAATTCAAATAAATGTACCTTGTTCATAATTGCCAACAGCTCACTAAGCACAAGACGCAATCGACGAGGTGAATCACTGTGTTCAAACTCTAATGTTAGTCCATGCTGAAGCTGTGATACCAGGATGCTCTCTCCAGCGCCTCCTCCAAGTTTATGCCTAATAAAGTACAAACGTGTAAATCAACAATTATGAGAACAGTGGCATAGAAATAATAGCAGAAAGGTTATCTTTTATTGAAATAATCTCCAAAAGAATGTATGAACTCTCTTCATACATTTCATGAATGTATGAAATTACTTCTGAATTACTACTTACTTTGCCTATCTATTTCAGGAATTTACAACCAATGTAAAGACTATCACAAATGATAGTTAATACCCACTTCCATTAACAACAGTGGCGCATTGTTGGATTCACAATGGGCAGGGACGAACAAAACCTCCGCCCAGAATTTTAGAGACTCAATGTAAACTTAAAAAACCTCTCAGAGGATTCCAATAAATCCTTCTACTCTAGGGGAACTTCCTCTACCCAGTTCCCATAGAGAGTAACTGGCCTGATCAGTTTAGACTGAATACAATAGTGTATATATCGAAACTTCTCTACACAACATTTTATAATATGGACATTCAAAAGCATTTTAACTATAAGTAGAAAAAAAAAAACTAAGTAAAATACTCTCCAAAGTTTAGACTCTCAATCTTCTCTTTTTGGCATGCATCCAATAAAAAGCCCAAAAAGCTCCAAAAGATATTTGACGCCTTCTTCTTTGGCAAGCCCAAGTAAATCCCAATCTACATATCGTATAACATAACATTACCTAAGCTGCTGTTCTTTGCTGGCATCCTGTTCCAAGGCATGAAAGTCCACAGACAACAACGCAACAATGGAGTTGACAGCTTCCACTCCAGAGAGAAGGCGAAGAATGAGTTTTTTATCCTGGGCCCAGCTTTGGCTCTGGTCAGCAGGAGCACAAAGCGCCATCCGCACCAAGCAGGGCAGGAGAAGTCTTAATTCTGGATCACTTAAAGATGCCAAACGAACAACATCCACCTTCTGCATTGCCTCAAAAGCAAATGGGCTGACAAACTGAAGGCTTGTACACTCCGTCATTATCACTGTTGGTCCTAATGATTAAAAAAAAAAAAAAAAAAGTAGGGATGTAACTCCCACATGTATGAATACCCTCGTTTTAAGTACCCTGAAAAATGTGGTTTATCTTTAATAGGCCCCTATGTTGACAATCGGTTCCTGGCACAATTAAAGGCTCCCTACATTTCTACTGCCATCTGGAAAATGAGAAAGAAAATAGTATATTGTCTTTTCTAGCCTTGGGGATAGGAAGCAGAGAGATTAAGTTACAAGCCCGTAGTATTATTACTAGTTAGCGGCAAAAGCCAAGGCTGAATCCTCATCTACTATATCTCAGCCCAAAGCTTTCTCCATTACCCCAGTCATATGAGTGCCACACGTAAAATAAAGATAAACCGATGGCATAGTGAGGAATGCTCCTCTTCTGTACCTCTTTTGTTTCACATGCCTAGCCAACAGGTTAAAGAATGCTAGGCTTCTCTTTCCACACTCCAGGAGTCGGCATTGGTAAATCGCCTCAGTAGCCAAAAGCAATGTCAGATTCAAAACTCTGGAGGCCTTAACACTAACCCATGTGCCCTGGGTAAAAACCAGCTGTGGAGGTGGGAGGTGCAATTAGCTATGGGAGACAGAGGAGTCCCACTTGGGCACTTCTCTGTCCTCAGGAGTAATCAGAGGCATTTAACAACAACAACAAAAAGACAGGGACCAGTAAGCCAATGCCATCCTGGGTAACAGTCGTGGGCAGCAACGCTGCTTTGCTTTTAAGCAAGAGGAGTTGGCCTTCTCACAGAGGGGCGGGCTGAGGGAGCAGAGAGGTGCCCTGTGTGCTCATAGGTCTCGCCCCCGGTGTAACGAGAACCAACCAGTCCCTCAGGCTGAGAACAGCGGGCGGGCTGCCGACCAGGGCCCGGGAACGCGCTGAGGTCCGAGAAGCGGAAGCTGCAGACCTTCAGATACACCCTCCAACCTCCCGGGATCCCACCCGCATCCGCGTCCTAGAAGCGGGACGCGGTAGAAATCGAGAGCGCGGTCCGAAATGGGGCCTAGGCGATCATCTGGACTCCCCGACCCGAGCTGTGCCCTGAATCGAGACCCGGGCACCCAGAAGTCTGACGCCGGGGCCAACCGGGTCAGCGGTGCGAGGGGGGCTGGATGGGGCCTCCGCGCAAAGGCAGAACCCAGACTGGAGGGAGCAGAAAGCGGAGGAGACTGTTTCAACCTGCACCCCAGCACCTTCATTCATCCCCAGCGTCTGGCTCCCGTCGGCCACCGTACTGGACTGAAAGGAAGAGTGGCTGTGCGAGGAAACCCAGAGACGGCGGCGCGGACCCCGGGGTGCGCGTGCGCGGCCCCGCCCCTTCCTCCCCCGCTGCTTGCTCCGCCCAGTTTCCCCTCCGGAGTGTGTAGAACTCACTCACTGTTAGTTTGTTTTCCTGACTCTGCCCGCCGTGTCCTTAAGCCCTTTCGAGCTGCAGTTTCGGCTTCACATGGCTTAACGTAGGTAAAAGAAGTGTTAAAGTTGTCCCCACTATTCTTTTGACCGGAATAGACTGTACTCTTCTCCCATCTCTGCCTATGCCCTCCCTGCACCAAAGTTCTAGAATCCTAGGATTTGTAGGAGAATTTAAAAAGTAATCTAGCTGAAACCGGTTTGGCTCAGTGGATAGAGCCTGTGGACTGAAGGGTCCCAGGTTCAATTCCAGTACCTTGGTTGCGGGCACATCCCCAAGTGGGGGGGTGTGCAAGAGGCAGCTGATCGATGTTTCTAACTCTCTGTCCCTCTCTCTTCCTCTCTGTAAAAAATCAATAAAATATATTTTTTAAAAATAAATAAATAAAAATAAAAAGTAATCTAATCCCGAGCCTTCCTTCGCTCTCGACCTCACACACAGTCAGAAGTTAAACCTCTCATTTCGGGGTTCCTAAGTTAGGGTCTATGGATCCTTAGAGCGCGATGGAGATTCAGGAATTCTCTGGAATCTGCAGAAATTGCGAGTTTCTTGGCATGTCTTCTGGAAAGAGGGTCCAAAACTTTCAACAACTTCTCAGAGAACACTGGTCACCCAGAAAAGATTAAGAACCACTACTCTGTATTTCTCATACTATCTCTAGTGCCTGGTTCAATCGTACTGAATTGAATAGAATTCAATTGAATAGAATTTAGCACCTTCTATTTACAAAACATTGTTCTAGGAGTTGTAAACAAAAATATTTGACAGACAGTACTTTATAGTTACCAAGGCTTTGACGGAGAGATGATCTCTTTAAAAATAAGGTCTGTGCTCCGGCCGGGTTGCTCGATGGTTAGAGTGCCCACACACCAGAGGGTCGCGGGTTGGATTCAGTTCCAGGACACATACCTGGGTTGGGGCTTCCACCCCCAGGGCGAGTATGGGAGGCAACCAGTCAATGTGTCTCTCTCACATGGATGTTTCTCTCTCTCCCTCCCTCCCTCCCTTCCACTCTTTGAAAATCAATGGGGGGAAAATATCCTTGGGTCTTAACAACAACACTAATAATAATTAATAATAATAATAATAATAATAATAATAATAATAATCTGCTTTCAACATGAAAAAATCAGCAAAGGAAGAAAAGAACTAATGTGTTGCAGTGTTTCTCAGACTTTTTTACACCTGTCCCACAGTAATACATTTCACATCGTGCCTCAAAACACACATATGCATATGTACCCACATTTAAATGGAAACAGGTATCTTATGAAATAATACACATACTACATGTAATGTATTCCACTCTACTTTAAATTGCTGGTCACTACATACAAATTGATTTCACAACTGTACAATATTGTTATTTTTAGGCTGATATTTATTAAGGAGTTATTTATTGAACACTTGCTAGGCACTAGTGCTTTATCTCTATTATCAGATTTAATTCTCTGAGGTAGATAATATTCTCCATTTTAAAATTGTGGAAATTGAGAGAGGTTACACAATTTAATCTCCCTGGATAGTTATTTCACAGGAAGAGTAATCCAAACACTGATTTTGGGGAACAATAGAAGAGCAGGTGGATGTAAACTGATTTTTAAGATCTCTTTAAATCTAATTGTTTATGATCCTGAAATCATTAACGGAGAAACAACATGCAGATCCATCTTGATCAACAGAGAACAGCAAACCATGTCTAGCCTGAACAAGACAGCTAGAGTGTGATGGTGACAAGTGCTGACACTTAAGTTCCCTTTTTTCTTCTCTTCCAATTCTAATCTCAGTATCACCACCACCCAGAATTGCTCAAACCAGAAACCTGTAAGTCATCCTAGACTCCAGCCTCTCCCCCAAATATCCACTTAGTCAGCAAGTCTTTCAAATCTACATTGTAATGTTTGCCAATCAAATCATTTTGACAATCACACAGAAACACAGACACCCTAGTGAAAAAGACTTACTCCTGAACTTTTGAGTTTTAGAGCTGCTTTCTCTGAGGTTGATTACCTAACTATACTACAATCTTACCTAATAAAAGAGAAACATGCAAATTAACCATCACTCAGTTATGCCTACAGCCAATCAGAGTGAGTATGCAAATTAACCCAGCAAAGATGGAGGTTAATTTGCATATGCAGGCGTGGAGCGCCGGAAGGGGCGTGATGCCTGCTATGAGGGGATGAGGGGCGGAGGGAGCTACTGGAGCCATGCTCCACACAGAAGAGAGGACTTGCCGGCTCCCGGGCGGCTGGGAGTGAAGCCAGGGGAAGAAAGGCCTATTTTTGCACGAATATCGTGCAACGGGCCTCTAGTCAATTTATAAAGGTGTTGCAGCCCACATGTTCAGTTAGGCAGATTCAGAAACTTCTAGTATGGTAAATAATGCTACAAATTAGCCCAAACATTTAGTTGCCTATAAAACACAAAACTTTAGATTATCAGTGGAGATTCTTATATATTTGCTTCACCCTTTTGTGATTATAATTATAATCCCCTTTTAAGACCAATGTAGCACTGAGGTTCATTACAATTTCTGTTGACACAAAAATGTATTTCATCAATTCTGTGATTACTTTTTTCACATTTTAATATCTCTGAAATTGGGATGTCTTAAAGTCAAGTGTTAAATTGTACCTAGCAGCATTTTTATTTATTTTTATTTTTTTAAAATTTCTTTATTAAGGTATCACATATTTGTCCTCATCCCCCCATTCCCATCCCACACCCCTCCCCACACATGCCCCCACCCCCCTGTTGTCCTTAACCGCTGGTTAGTCTCATATGCTTGCACACAAGTCCTTTGGTTGATCTCTCCCCTTACCCCCACCCTCCCCTACCCTCCCTCTGAGGCCTGACAGTCTGATCCATGCCTCCTTGTTTCTGGGCCTGTTCTTGTTCATCAGTCTATATTGTTCATTATTTCCCCTAGATGGGTGAGATAATGTGCTATTAGAAATACACTTTTAAGAACCGAAAATGAGACAAGCAATAATGGTTATGATGACAGGCAAATGAATTAGTCTGTAGTGAGTTTCTTTCTGGGCCAACAGTTCTTTTGAGACCCAATTTCAATGTCTAACAGTTCCTTATGTGTACATGTCAGCATTGAGATTTCAGTTCTGGATGGTGGACAAATGGTGGTAATGCAGGTCCGACTCTCTCTGGTTTGGTCCTGGGCAACTTGCAGTGATGCACAGCTCTTAGCAGCATTTTTAGTGACACATAAAAAATAATCATGTCTCACAAATGCTGGTGTCTTAGGTTTGATTAAACATGCGTAGTGTGGTTCCTATACTTTTAAGTTGAAAGAGAAGACTCCTTCCTGAATGAATGAAACCTCTGACTGGCTTGCTTTGACTTACTGTTTTCTACTTGAACTATTTTTTAATCAGACTGGGGGGAAAAGAAAAGAAGAAACAAAAAGACGTTACCTACTATGTTTCAGGAATACTGGGTGCTTTTATGTAGATTATTGCTGAGTAATTGAACTTCAAGAAATTAGAAGACGAAGGTATTTAAAGGAGGAACAATGTTCTTTGGAAATAGAATCACAGAATTTCAAACGTAAAAGGATCTCAGGAGACATGTAGCTCATTTCCTCAACAAGCCTCTTTTATCTTGCAAGATTTCTTCCATTGTTTCAAGAAATCACCCAACTACTTTATTAACCAATGTCACCCCAATAAATTCAATAAAAAGTAAAATAAAGAAATCACCTCAACCACTAAAACACTTCCCTGCTTGGAGAGTGTTGATTTTTTAAGGTGGCACTCAAAAGACAGAGTTTTTCATCATCTGACTTCTCTCTGGCCTGGAATATGGCCATATCCCACCATGGTGCCTACATTTTATTTATTTTCGGCTGCTTGTTTCCCAAATCCTTCATATTATTCACCGTTCCTTCCGTCTGGAATGCCTTTTATTCTCTTTATGTAGTAACTCCTATGCATCTGTTCTTTTTTTAAAAAAAATATTTTTATTGATTTCAGAGAGGGAGAGAGATAGAAACATCAATGATGAGAGAGAATCATTGACTGGCTGCCTCCTGCACGCCCCCTAGTGGGGATCGAGCCTGCAACCCGGCATGTGCCCTTGACCAGAATCAACCCCAGGATCCTTCAGTCCACAGACTGATGCTCTCTATCCACTGAGCCAAAACAGCTGTGGCTCCTATGTATCTTTTAAGTTGAAGTGTTCCCTTGCTAAGAAATCTTTCCCTGGCAAACTACCTGTCTCTTCATTAGATTCAAGTATCCTCCTTCAATGCTCCCAAGCCACCCTTTACTTTCCTTCCATCATAGTACTTCACATATCACACGGTAATTGTTAGAACATACATGACTGTCTCTCCCACCAGAAAGTAAGTACTTTTGAGGGCAAGAGCTATATTTTATTTCTTTGCCCTTAGCATAGTATGTCACTTAATATTGGTTCATTGAATTCATGATTTAAGCATAATATCAAATTCATGTTGGAGTCTTTTTGTTTTTGCTTATATGGAAACCACATCACTCAGGGATGTGGGAAACGGACTTATCTGATCCAGTTGTTAAAAGAGCAATATACCCTTTATACCTTGTTAATAAGCAAACCTGGACATTTTACTTAACATGCTTAAGAGAGAATGCTTCCTACTAAATGTCAGTGTTTCTCTAGAAACTGTAATATTTCGAAGGTTATTTATCCTAAATGGTTTGAGTAAAGTTCAAACTGCACTTCTAAAGTGGATGTTCTGCTTGTACATTCTTAAAAAACTACAATATACTCCAAATATTTTTAACAATTCTGATTGTAACAATTCTGTCTCATGCATATTTTGATAAAACCATTAAACAGAAAAAAAATGGTCAGAACATATTGTAGTTTTGATTCTAGAAGTGTGGTAAACGTATGTATACCTTGAGTAATAAGCTGATACTATTTCAAGTCACCTCAACAAATTAACAAATACATAGATCTATGTACATAATATGCTACTGGTATCAAGAGATCAAGAAAATTTCCAATATACTACCTTCCTTCTAAAACATTTAAAAATGTTCGCCATATCTCACTTTTACCTCTCAATCTGTAGTTCTTAAATCACATGGAGAAATCTGACAGGAAATTTGGTAAGAAAAGATTACAGGAGCCCGGCCAGCATGGTTCAGTGGTTGAGCATCGACCCATGAACCCGGAGGTTATGGTTCGATTCTCAGTCAGGGCACATACCTGGGTTGTGGGCTCGACCTCCCAGTGTGAGGAGTACAGGAGGCAGCCAATCAATGATTCTCTTTCATCATTGATGTTTCTATCTCTCTCCCTCTCCCTTCCTCTCTGAAATCAATAAATATGTTTTAAAAAAATTACAGGGAAAGGGATTAACTAGCATTTTGAGCTTTAAGTCTTGGGTTTTGCCAAGATGTAGCAGAATGGGTCATAATGTATTTGTGCCTAGCCAGTAGCTCAGTGGTTGAGCATGAGCCCATGAAGCAAGAGGTCAGTAATCCATTCCCAGTCAGGGTAAATGCCTGGGTTGCAGGCTTGATCCCCATGTGGGGTGTGCAGGAGGCAGCCGTTTAATATTTCTCTTCATTCCGCTAAAATCAATAAAAATATATTTTAAAAAAACTTTATTTGCTTAATGTAGGAAACATGTCTCTATCTAAGCAGGTTGAATTCTTAACAAGTATTGATATCTTATGCATAGGACAAACAAGCATTTGGTTTTGCTTTTAAAGGAAAAAACTCATTTCCTTCCTTTAGTAAGCTACTCAGTAAGATTTTTCAGAGCTTGGTATTCAATACTGAAAACTACAAACAGTACAGAAAGATTGCACCTAGTTGTACAAGTGAATACCACCCCCCCAAAAAAGCTTGATCTGCATAGTTATTTTTAGTAATACACTAACCAGTGGTCGGCAAACTCATTAGTCAACAGAGCCAAGTATCAACAGTACGATTGAAATTTCTTTTGAGAGCCAAATTTTTGAAACTTAAACTTCTTCTAACGCCACTTCTTCAAAATAGACTCGCCCAGGCCGTGGTATTTTGTGGAAGAGCCACACTCAAGGGGCCAAAGAGCCGCAGTTTGCCGACCACGGCACTATAGTAAAAAAAAAAAAAAAAAAAAAAGAGGTAATAGAAACTGTGAGACAGAAAATAATTAAAAGTTGTGACAACATAATATACACATCCTTTTAAACTCGTGCACGGGTAGGATCCCTAGGCCTGTCCGGCAATCAGGGCCGATCTGTGGAGCGACCAGCAGGGTGATCAGGGAGCCCCCACTGGCACCCACCCTCCTTGGCCGGCCTGGCACCACCTGCTCACTGCCCCCCCCCCCCTCACTGCACATCTCCTCCCTCTGCAGGGTGACTGGCAGGGCGATCAGAGGGCCCCTGCTGGCACCTATCTTGGAGGTGACCAGCGGGTCAATCGGGGGACAGCACCGCAAGGTCGCCAGCCAGCCCCGCCCCCCCATCACCCCGCTGCCACCGCACGTCTCCTCCCTCTGCGGTGCGACGGGGGGGGGGGGGGGGCCCCCGCTGGCACCCACCAAGGCTGGCCTGAGGCCTGCGGGCAGCTCCTGCATTGAGCATCTGCCCCCTGGTGGTCAGTGCGCATCATAGCGACCAGTTGTTCCACTGGTTGTTTGGTCGATTTGCGTATTAGGCTTTAATTATATATGGCTAGAGGCCCGGTGCACGAATATGTGCACTAGTGGGGTCCAGTCAGCCTGCCCCCGATGGTCACCATCGGGGGCACTCTGGCTGGTGGAAGGGACTGCAGGTGTTCTGGTTGTTCCACTGTTCAGGCAATTTGCATATTACCCTTTTATTATATAGGATAGCTGCTTAGACAAAATGGACAGAGAACAACAAAAAAGGACAGAGCTATTTTTAATGGATTGTTCATATCTGAACAACAATCTTGTTTCTAAAACATCTGTGATTTTAAAAAAAATAGGACAGAGCTATGCTTTAAATATTTGAAGGTAACTTCTTTCAACTAGAAAACTGATTAAACTAATCAGTCTAAAAGGAATTAGTATGCACATGTATATAATTTTCCTATATATTTAACATTGATATACGATTAAAATATTTTCTAAAAATAAAATACTTCAGCCCTGGCCAGTGTGGTCTGATGGTTAGAAGGTTGGCCCTCACAACAAAGGAGTGCAGGTTCAATTCCCCATCAAGGGGCACACACCTGGGTTTCGGGTTCCCTCCCAGACGCATACGGGAGGCCACCAATCGGCGTTTCTCTCTCTCTCTCCCCCGTTCCTCCTTCCCTTCAACTCTCTCTAAAAAGCAATGAAAAAAGATATCCTTGGGTGAGGACTAACAAAAAAACAAAATACTCAGGATGGAGAAGTTAAAAGTCCATTAATCAGTTATGTTGCTCCTTTCCATTTATAAATGACCAAAAAAGTAATACTATTCCTGATATTCACACAAACTTTGGAGATATTTTCAACAGAATGAGACACCACAATGAAGGCTTCATGAATAATTTATTCCATTTGAAGTTTTGTGTTTTTTTTTGTGTTTTTTTAAAAGTATAAACCTTTTCATTTCCTCAATCACAATTTATACAACTCAGTGTTATGGCATTCGGCAGCAATAGTGTTTGTTCCTTATTCTTTTTTGTCACGTTTAAAAAAAAAAAAAGCAATTGGACCATATTAAGTGTCACTGCTAAACAACTTTAAAACGCCCCTTCATAAAGTGACCAAGCTATTTTGAGTTGATGCTGACACATGTCCAGTAATGATGTTACAATTTGTAGTTTAAATTCAGTAACTGTAAGGTCCACAAATCCAGTTTACTTTGAAAACTAAAGCTATTTTAAAACTTTATGAACACATCAACCTGAGGAGTATTTTAGGTCCCAAATCCAGTTTTTTAGTTCATACTCCACAAAAAAGAAAACATATATATATATATATAAAAATTTAAACCACAGTTCTGGGCCCATTAAAACACCAAGAAAACCCCAAAAGGTTAAGATTTCCAGCTGATTTGGGGGATGGGGCAAAAAATGTATGTCAAAAACATTTTTCTTTAATTTAGACAAACTAAAATCTTAAGAGGAAACCCAGACTAAAACATCACTCATGCACATTAAATGTATTAACAGACTGATATGCAATGCCATAGTGGATGAGAGGCAAATTATATGATGCAACAGCATTTAAAAACTTCCTTTTAATGTATTCAATTTGAACATTTTAAATAATGCAACATAGTATTTTGATATTACAGTATTAACATAGTGCTTGATTAAAGATCTGCAAATCTTTGTAGTAACACATTAAGTTAAAAAAGTTACCTCAGAAGGTAAATATGAAGACAAAAGGAGAATATTTCAATACAGTAATCTGTGCCATACTGACAACTGAGTAGGAATACAGCTGAGGATAGTTGACTAAGTAGTAAGAGCTTAATTTTAGTGGTTTAAGAAAAGTTTAGAAAGATTAAAAATTACAACTACTTTAAAATTTAAGGATTACATATAAGTACACTTGGTGGCCTTCTGGCCAAACAATAAGGTGTACAGAAATTTATTCATACAGTGTTAATTCACAGTCCTGATAACTGAATGGCTTGCATAAGAAAGGTATGGCTAGATGTTTCTCACTGGCTGGAAGCAGACATTATGTAAGTAATCTTTTTAAATGCCAAAATACTGAAATTCCACCCTGCTTTATAATGGATAACAGCACAAAAAAACAGATATTAGCACTGTAACAAGGAAGTCAAGGTGTTGCTGATCAACTGGTATAAAGCATATTATTTTGCTTACCTATTTAAACAAAACAAAACAGCCTAACTTGTCTGTGGCAGTACATTAGTAAGTCAGATCCATCATCCTGCATAAAAGGCTTTTTTTTTCAAAGTCTCCTGACCTTTTCTAATGGCTATTTAATAATTTTCTATTTGAGTCTGAACTTATATATGAAAGGAAGAAAAACACATCTTATCAGTAAATCCTGTATATTTAGGAACTACTCCCTGATTCCCAAATAAAAAGGAATTGTATACTGGGTTCATTCCTTATGGCTCCATATAAAAGAAACTGTCAGGGAATAATTTTTAAAAAATCTATTTTCAAACTGAGATGTGGTTACTAAAGGCTAGTAATTTTAAACAACTGAGAATATAGCTTCTATTTTTAAAAGTTACTATTGTGCTAAGTATATAAAAAAGGATACTCTTTTATAGAAATTCCAAATAAGCATCTTTTCCTTCAAATCTCAGACAAGTTTTTTTAAAGTATAGAATAAACATGCAACATAATCCTTAGTGTGTTAGCATAATTTAAAAATGAATGCAGAGATGTGATCTTTAAATTTTAATTTCAAAATATGCTGACCATTGGGATTGCATAATTTTGAAAAAATGATTGATAAAACTTTGTCACTAATTGTGTTTTCTTTATAGAAAAAAAGACTTAATGTTTTAATATACACAATTTGAAGAAGTTATATTGTTCATAAGAAAGTGATATTTAAGCTAAGCATATAGAATTTACAAAATATGTTTCAGTAAAAAATAAAATAAAATAAAACATACCGAATTACTGCTTTGTAAATACAATTGATTTTGTCCTTGTAGAGAATTAGTGAATTTACAAATCCGGAATTTTGCTAGACTGTTTCCAAGAAAGAAAGGTAGACTTGGCGACTGTGAATTCAAGTCAGCAGCACAGGTAGGAGGCTAACTTGGACTCTCTTGTGAGCAGCACTGTAGAAAGGATTTTTCAAGGGGGTAAAGCCTGCATAGAAGCAATTATCTTGGCATGTGCAAACAAGAAGGGGGAAAGCTGTATCGAAGGAAGGGGTGAATTAAAGTCCCTAAAATTCAAGTCCCTTCTTTAGGGAGGTGAGAACCTCCTTGACATATGTCCTGCCTTAATCTGAACTGTGTTATAGAAAAGTACAGACTCTGTGTTTGGGACTGTCATCTCCAAACCAAGAAAATTAAATAAATAAAAGGCAAAGGGGAAACAAACAGGTTAAGTTTAGAAAATGGTTTTTAACTAGTGAAATAGAGTCTGAATACCAGAATTCACTGAGAATCTATTTACACCACAGTTTGATTGCACACACACACCCATACATATGCATACTCTCACACACATTCCCAATCTTTAATTTAAAAAAAAAAAAAAAGTCAAACAATCAAGAGTGACTGCTCTTAAAATAATTTGTAAAATGCCTAGAGCTGGGCTAAATTTCAACCTTATAGCAGATCCTGAAGATAATTTTCATAATTAATAATATTCCCATGCCTAGATGTGCCACTGTTAAAACTGAAAAAAATTTAAGCATGTAACATGAAACACCAAAATTAGTTTAAGCATTCAGTAGCAAATGTTTTTCTTGTAAAACTAAGTTTTTTTCCCACTGGAAATGGCCTGAAATATTAGTCATAGCCCTAAACCATAGTACAAAATATAACTGAAGATTTCTCATTTTATTCTAAGTTAAACCACTTAACAATATCACTTGTATATTGCCATCATGTTATTCTGTAAAGGTGTGATATATAAAATGCTGTAAGACCTGGTACCTTTTCAATTTATAAACACAGTGAACTTCATTACTGTACATGTACTCTGCAACTACAGCTTAGCTGTAAATCCTCCACACACAATGGTATGGACATTATTCCCCCTCTATTCCCATTAAACTGTACATCAAGACAATACAAATTTACTGTCCCACCCACCCCTTACAAAAAAATAATACTCTAAAAGCAACCCTACTGCAACTTTTTAATTAAGACGATTACATATATTTTAGACCAATTGCTTTAAAGCAAGAAGGCAGTATAAACCTTCTAGGAAAATTTTTATAAAAGAGGTTAAGAAATATAAGACAATTTATACATTTAAAAACTTACAATAAATAAGAGATGCAGGCATTTTGAATACTAGATACTATACTCCAATACAAGAACATCTTGATGTTCTGAAACCATATGTTGAAATTCATTGTTCCTTGTTTCCTCTCCATGCTTTTATTATTCATTTAACATGACTGGGTACTATGGCTCATTACTTTTCACAAATACTGTGACTGGAAAAAAGAAGGTTAATTTTGCTACAAAAATGTTATAATACGTTTTGTATGATCAGTCATCACCCTAAAGAGTTCAATATAGTCAATGAAAAATAGCAGGGTTATAGCCCCTCCCCCCAAGTCAAAACAATATTTGTTGAAGTAATAAGAATTAGACCCTATCACAAATGACTTTCAGTGAGAAGATAACTGTAACTTAATCTTGCAGCAAATGTCTTTTTTCCTTGTTATTTTCTCGCACAGTTCCATCAAATGAAGATCACAGCATATTCATGATAAAGTTATATAACTGATTCAGCACCACAAAATGAATTGGGAGACATGAGCGTCTGTCCTGGATCGCAGGGTCACAGGTTAGCCAGGAGAGTGCATTGTACTGTTCCAAAACAAACCTGAAAAGCAAATAAACTATTTAAGTCATGTATTTATTTATACTGTAGATTTTGGGAGCAGTTTCCAATTATGGCATCTACTAGTAAGATTCAAAGTAACTTAAAAAAAAAAAAAAGAAGGAAGGGCCCAGCCAGTGTGGCTTGGTGGTTGAGTGTTGACCTATGAACCAGGAAGTCATGGTTGGATTCCTGGTCATGGCATATGCCCAGGCTTTGGGCTTGATTCCCCGTGGGGGTTGTGAAGGAGGCAGCCGATGAATTATTATCTTTCATCATTAATGTTTCTACCCCTTTCTCCCTCTTCTTTCCTCTCTCTGAAATCAATAAAAACATTTTTTAAAAAAGTCGAAGTTATAGAATAGTGAGTCCTTGGGGAGATTAGAGTAATTCATAAAAATTACTCTCAAAAGTAGATCACATGTGTTAACAAGAAAAAGCACTCATTCTGAATGGTATCATCTATCTTGAGACCCAAGAAAAATATATAAGGATCAATACTGGAGAGAACACCTAATGGTAAAAAGAGCTGTACCTGAGGACATCTGAAGTCTGATTTGAGTCAAGTGGGTGGGAGTCTTTACTGTGAAGCAGCTCGTCAGATTGCACTGAAGGCACATGGAGGTGCAAAGAGGCCTAAAAATACCAAATAAAGTAACAGGATATCAGCCAAAGGAAAAAAACAAGGTGTCTGCCTTGATGAGATACATTTTAGACCTACGTAAGGAATATAAGAATGCTTATTTTTGTTTAATTCATTACAGTAGTAGTTTATATCAAACCTTACTTCCTTTTCTTCAGCTTTGTTTTTAGACACAATCTCAAAAAAAAAAAAAAAAGGATTTCCAATTATTTTCTAAGTGTAACCTGCCTAGATGTATAAAGTAAATGTTTAAGGAAGCACTAAACTGATAAACCTCAGTACAGTCTGTATCTAGGTTACATAGAACTTAAGCCTATACAGATATACCTAGATGTAGCACTGAAAGAAGTTAACAGGAGTAAGCATATGTAAATATTTTACTTATAAAGTTATAAATCTTTTGTTTTGCTTAGTTAAAATAACTTCTTTATTTTAAAACTATAGGAAGACAGATTTGGAATAGTCAAGGCAAGAACAAGGAGATACTTGAAAAATCCAACGGATTTATTTCGTCTTGAAAACCAAATTCTGGTAATATAAGTTTTCTCCCCAGCTCTAAACTTCAGATATGCTGTTAAAAATAATACGAGTTCAACAATAAAGAATTATTTTAGAATAATCATAATATAATAATAATATGAGCAAGGGTCCGAGAAGTTTAAGATTAAAAATTCAAACTAAAAAAAAAAAAGTTCAAACTTAATATGAATTTAAAAATTAGTTATTTCATAATGAGATAACTCTCTTGGTGATCTTGTGTAAAGTCAAATGTGGAAACGCATTTAAGACCTTAGACCAGGCGTCCTCAAACTACGGCCCGCGGGGCCACATGCGGGTGTTTTTGCCATTTTGTTTTTTTACTTCAAAATAAGATATGTGAAGTGTGCATAGGAATTTGTTCATAGTTTCTTTTTAACTATAGTCCAGCCCTCCAACGGTCTGAGGTACAGTGAACTGGCCCCCTGTTTAAAAAGTTTGAGGACCCCTGCCTTAGACAAAAGCTACAAGGTTTCAAAAAGCCACTTTTATATTTCTTAGAATGTAAACCAAAAGTTAGCATTATTTGGGAACTAGCATAGAAATGGCAATACCTTAAGAAAAAGGGGACACTGATATTGTGCTTGAGGACATGCTGACCAGAACCAGTCAGGTAACGGACCCGCTTTGGCAGTTGATACAAAGTAACCAAGGGCCAATGGTTGCTGAAGAATATTAGTTACTTCATCATGAGACTCTGTTGAAAGTAGCCGATCAGTACCCTGACCCTTAAAAAGACAAAATTAAAAGTGTGTTAGTTCATTTGATATTATCTAGGCATTAGATATAAATACAGAATGGCTTATGGAAATCAATCACTTCAATTTTTTTAAATGCTGAAGGATATTTTTAAAAATTTCTAGTACTTGCCGAAACCGGTTTGGCTCAGTGGATAGAGCGTCGGCCTGCGGACTCAAGGGTCCCAGGTTCGATTCCGGTCAAGGGCATGTACCTTGGTTGCAGGCACATCCCCAGTAGGGGGTGTGCAGGAGGCAGCTGATCAATGTTTCTCTCTCATTGATGTTTCTGACTCTCTATCCCTCTCCCTTCCTCTCTGTAAAAAATCAATAAAATATATTTTAAAAAAAATTTTCTAGTACTTATTAGTAAGAGTATCATAATTAGTAATACCATTAAAAGAATGAGTTTTAACAGTTGCATTGTTTTTAACAGTTGCATAAGGAAATATGTTCAGAGTTTGTGTGTGTATAAATCTTTGTAACTGACTGAAAAATACAACATGATCAATGAAATTTCTGCATTATTTCCTAAAACTCCCTCAACTAATTCCTGACCACCACACCCCCATCCAAAAGGTGGATTAAAATTTAGCTTTGTTCATCTAGCACTACCTATTAAAATACAATTAATAATGTTTTGAAAAGCATTATGACAACATGAAGAGACAGCTACTAAGTGATGCTCATAGCCTTTGGATTAGTCAATGTATTTCTTGGTATTCATTTTAAGGCAATAGGTAAAAAGAAAAATTATATGCATAAAGATGTTCATTGCAACATTGCCTATAACAGAAAAAAATAACTTCAATGTCCAACATTTTGGGAATGATATAACAAATTATGCTAAAACAATACAATGTTAAAAAGCTGATATACTTCTTGAAAGCTACACTTATAAATACATGTGGAAGCTAATTTGCTAAAAGTAAAAATGGTCTTATTAAAGTGGTGAGATTATTGGTGCTTTTCCTCATATATTATTTTTAATAATCTCATTTCTTTTCAGTTAAAGAAAGCAGGAAAGAATGCAAAGTAAGAAGACTGGACAAAGATCTTTATTTCTAAGAGGCAGGTTCTAAACATATACATACCAAAATAGTCAAACCACCACTACAAATAATTTCACTTAAAGATGTAATTCAAATGAGGCCCAATTAGTTCTCAGGTCAAACAGAAAGAGAAAATAGTCTGCTAAAAATAAACAGAGTTTGGGAGGCAAGGTAGTCAGTGTTTTTTCTGTTCTTATGAGAAAATTAGTATTTCTATTATGTTGCTTGTCACAGCCCTGATATGAATAGCAGCTCTTAGAACAATATACTGATTCTCAGATAATCCAGTCCTAGGCCTGAGTAGAAGCTATGGTGAACTGGCAGGAAAAATACAAAAGAATGATTAATGCAAAGTAGTCTAGAAAATATGAAGTCAGGAAAAGCAGAGCCACAGAGACCCCTTTCCCCTTAATATTGTATAATTCAAAGAGCAGAAATGCACGAATGTACTGTTAATTTCACTATTTGCTAATTTAAGCAAGGAAAAAACAGGGCTCTACTTCATGAATCAATTCATTACTAAGTTAATGAATGACATTTAGATAAACTGAACTTTTATAATGGGGTTACCTTGCCAGCATCACCTCCATGGGGGTAATGAGATCCTGGAGAATGTACAGGAGACCCCGTTGGAGAGGCAGGAAGAATATTAATGATATCAGGGTCAAGATCGTCTGCTGTGTCTAACAAATCAAAGAGACCCATTCCATCTGCTATAAGAGAAAGAAAAAATATTAAATACTCGATTTTTCATCTCAAGGTTATTTATAGGAGAGTTAAAATTAATTTAACCAACATCTACTGAGTGCCTACCATGTATCAATTATTGTGCTGAGAGCGATATAAATAATTATACATAAAAAATAATTATGCAGCCCCACTGGTGGGGCTCAGTGGTTGAGCCCATGAATCAGGAGGTCATGGTTCGATTCCCGGTCAGGGTATATGCCCGGGTTTCAGGCTTGATCCCCAGTAGGTGGTGTGCAGGAGGCAGCTGATCAATGATTTTTTTCTCGTCACTGACGTTTCTCTCCCTCTCTCTGAAACCGATAACAATATATATTTTAAAACATTTCACAGATACGATCAAGCTAAGGATCTTGAAAGGGGGAGATAAATCTTGTGTATGTAGGTGGTCCTTGTTATCACAGGGGCCCTAATAACAGGGAGGCACTAGGGTTAGTCAATGAAGGAGATGTGCTGATATTATACTGCTGGTGTTGAAGATGGAAATAAGGGCCATGAGCAAGAGATGCAAGTGGTCTCTAAAGCTGGCAAAGGCAAGGAAACAGACTGTCTCTTAGAGACTCCAGAGAGAACCAACCCTGCAGACTTCTTTGACTTGAGTCCAGTAGGACTTCTGACTTCCAAAACTGTAAGATAAGTGTGTCATTTTAAGCCACTAAGCATGTGGTAATTTGTTACAGCAGCAATAGGAAACTTACAGAGTAAACACAGTATGCTGAAAATTAAAATGTATTTAAAATGACACTATTCATGATTGATACTTATTCTTTACTATTAAGTAAAACATTCAAATTACTGTATATCACACACACGAAAAATAGAATTAATACCTAGAATACTGTGACTTTAAAAATGTGCAATTTTCTAGGGTAACTCAGAGCAACAATGGAGTATCATTTATTTTTTTCTTCTACTCAAATGCAATCTAGAAATTCATTGAGAAAAGTTACATCCCTACTCTTGCAGTTTATACAAATCACTATATTATTTTGGCAAATCAAGATAGAAAAGAATATGAGCTGCAAAGTGTATATATAGATAACTCAACAGCACAGGCAAAAAACTACAAACATTTTATGACCAATGTTGTCTTTTAAAATAAGTAAATATTTATGAGATAATTCATAGCACCAGTTCTGATATCAATAAGGTAGAAGAATGATTATATTAGTTTCCTGTTGCTGCTTTTACAAATTAATTACAAACTTGTTAACTTAAAATATCATACATTTATTCTCTAACAGTTTGGGGTCCAGAAGTTCAAATTCGGTTTTATTGGACTGAAATCAAAGTGTTGGTCATTAGGCCAAAATCAAGGAAGCAGCCAGCCTCTGCTGCTTCTAGAGGATCCAGAGGGTGATCTGTTTGTCTTTTCCAGCACCTAGAACTGTATTCATTGGCTCATGGCTCCTTCCTCCTTAAAGTCAGCAGTGTAGCATGTTTTTCTGTGACTTTGCTTCCCTCTCTTTCCATCACTTGGCCTTCCCTTCTCTTGTGGATAGTCAAACTTCCCTTTTATATAAGGATACATGTGATTGCATTTAGGACTGAGCCACATAACACAGGATCTCTACATCTCAAAACCCTTAATTTAATCACATCTGCAGCCTTTTTGTTGTTGTTGCTATTGTTTTGCCATATAAGGACACATTTACAGGTTTCAGGGATATTCGTAAGATATAGATATGTGTTGGGAACATTAATCGGCCTATAATCAGCAACAATCATCAAGACTTTTTATATTTGCAAAACCTTTAAAAATAATTCTCCTACCATTGTTAGGATTGAAAGCTAAGTCCAAATTTTCAGTGGTATAAGTAGCTGAAGCTACTTGCACAGAAGCAGAAGTAGGGAATACAAGTATATGAGTACATGATGTATCCTGTGGGGTATTTAGCTGAGACGTCTGCATATTTAGAGTGGTGCTTCTTCCAAATACAGAACCAGTTGACACAGAATCTGGAAAGGAAATGAAAAGTATTTTTTCATTTAATAAATGAAGAATCAATTTTACATAATGTTTAAAAATTTAAGTGCATAAAGAATTAATTCTGATATAAACTAAAGTTGCTAACCTGGCATAATAACAAAAGAGCCTTGGGGTTCCATTGCTACCAAGCAAGCACTGAGGATGCTGGGAGAGTCTGCAGCAGATATACAACACATTCTACACATGTCTTTGAGTCTTTTACTTAGAGACTGCAAATTTCGACGACTCAGCAAACAGCTCCAATCTGTGGGTATCAACAATAAAAATAATAATCTAAAGTAACACCATTATAACACCCTACAGAACCAAAGTTAAAACATAATGGTTTTATTTTTAAAAATATATTTTTTAATTAATTTCAGAGAGAAAGGGAGAGGAAGAGAGAGAGAGAAACATCAAGGATGAGAGAGAATCATCGATCAGCTGCATCCTGCTCGCCCCTTACTGGGGATAGAGCCCACAATCCGGGCATATGCCCTTGGCAGGAATCGAACCCAGGATCCTTCAGTCCACAGGCCAACACTCAATCCACTGAGCCAAACTGGCTAGGACAAATATAATGGTTTTAAAATTAGTGTCATTATCAAGCCAAAACTGTCTTATTGGTGATATTACTCAACATTCTTTATCACCTAAGCTTTAATGTTCATCAATATCAATTAGTATCTGCTGAACAGAAGGTAAGTTGAATAATTAAAATAGGAAAAATAAAAATAGTAGTAATGACACTGATATTAAAGTTGTAATATTGTAAAATATACTTTTATATCTGGAATTAAGCTATTTGTGGCTTAGACATCTGTGGTTCCTCTTTAAAAACAAAAATCAATAAAAAACCTTTTTTATAAGCTATGCATTTTATCAAGTACATATCATACCTATATGTGGTCTGAACGGTGTATGAATTAACATAAAACAGAAATCTAAGTACTAAAAAATAAAAGCACAATTTTACCTTTTAATTCTCCATGACCAATCCTTCCTAGACGGCCAATTACAACTCTCCATGGTAATGAACTCATTTGTACAAGTCCTAAGCACCATTCCCAAAGTTTCTGTAGACCAAATCTTCTAGCAGATCCTTTTTTCCTACGAGCCCTATTGTGTAAAATAGAGACAGTTATAAATGTGCCTAAAACTCATGACATTTCAAAAGAGCTCAAATTTGTAAAAAACTGGTTCCTTAATGCTTTGAAACTTTTATACAAGTCCTAAGCAAGAACATATGTGAAATCATAGGGGTGGCATGCTTGTTTGTATTTTTTTACCATACATTAAAGTATATACAACTCTGAAAAGTTATCCATAAGTATCAAAATTCACCAGAAACACTGCTCTCTACCAGAGATTGGCAAAACCTTTCTTTAAAGAGCCAATATTTTAAGTTTTGTAGGCCATCAAGATTGTGTTATAACAATTCAACTCTGCTGCTGCAGCATGAAAGCAGCCACAGATAATACTTAAATGAGCATGGCCAGATTTGGCCCACAGGTTAAACAGTTTGTCAATCTTTGCTCTATACTTTAAGTTGAAGGATATAAAAAAACACTACACTTCTCAAACCAAACAATGTTATTGAGTTTCTGCATGTATGTCCTTTAGTAGGCAAGCAGATAACATGAGCAACAGTAGCTACCATTTACTGAGTACTTACTATGTACCAAGAATTACACCCACTTTACATGGAATACCTCATTTTCATCCTAACAACCATATAACACATAAACTTATCCTCCCAAAGAAGTAAGCTGTAGCTCGGCTGGCTCCAGATCACATAATCGATAAGTGGCAGAGTTGGGATTTGAACCCGGTGTCTATGACTCTAGAGTTGCACCTCTTTCTTAACTTTTCTCTAACTTCTACTTTCAGTTAAATGGCAACACTATCAGTGTATTGGAAAGGTGATATTATTCTTCCTCTATTCTATGCTTATCCTTCACAGATAAGAATACTCATTCCAAAGCTCATTTAATTAGTATTAACTATCCCATTTTAAAAAATCAAAATTGTGTCAAGAAAATGTATAAAGTACTGCTTTATGGTTTATAAAATAATCAATAAATCTTTGTAACCAATAATACAAAATTCGACTTTTTCAGCACTCCTATAAACTAAGAATCATTAAATATTTTTGTACATAACCAATTTCTGAACTTAAAGGAACAGAATCTTTATAGAGAAAATAAGGATAGAACCAAATCTTAAAAATAAAAATTATTGCAAGGATTTGCTTTTCAAGAACTCCAGTGTTCACTAGCTTTGAAACATGTTACTAGAAATACCTATTAAGTGACAACTCAACATGAGGCTCACCTATTGTGACCTATTAGTTACAGACTTCATAAATAAATGGCCATGATATCTAATTACTACCAAGAAAAATTCTAAAAAGAAAGCCTCCATTTTCAGAAGACACTCTAACATTTAAGTGGTAAAAATTTCAGTCCACAATTTTAGTAAAGAAAGTTAAAAGTTAACTCAATTAATGTAGGGATTATATCTTAGTATCTTAGATGGTACATGAAAAAAGAATTTCCAGGGTGCTTCACTAGTTTTTTTTGTTTTGTTTTTTTAATTGTGGAGGGCTTTCAAGTTCCATGCCTCAAAATTTTTTCAGGTTAAAATCATTACTTCAAGCTTTATTATAAAGAATTTAGGAAGCTTGCCCTAGCCAGTTTGGCTCAGTGGATAGAGCATCGGCCTGCGGACTGAAGGGTCCCAGGTTCGATTCTGGTCAAGGGCACATGCGTGGGTTGTGGGCTCGATCCCCAGTGGGGGGCGTGCAGGAGGCAGCCGATTGATGGTTCTCTCTCATCATGAATGTTTCTGTCTTGCCCTTTCTCTCTGAAATCAATAAAAAATATATTTAAAAAGAAGAATCTAGGAAGCTTAATCTCTTTTTTTATGTAACAGATTAATCAAATTTATTTTTAATTCTCTTAATTATATAATGTAAATATACTTCACATAAGGGTAAGAACCCACAATCCCAAGACGTAATATTTTATTATTTGATTTTTATTTATTTTTTAGAGAGAAACATCAAGTTTTTGTTCCACTTGCTTCCTGTATGTGCCCTGACTGGGGATCAAATCACAACCTTGGCATATTGAGATGATCCTCTAACCAACTGATCTACCCAGCCAGGCCAAGACGTAATTTGCATGTATCTTGGTTGCGGGCACATCCCCAGTAGGAGGTGTGCAGGAGGCAGCTGATGATGTTTCTCTCTCATCGATGTTTCTAACTCTCTATCCCTCTCCCTTCCTCTCAATAAAATATATTTTTTTAAAAATAAAATATTTTTTATTGATTTTCAGAGAGAGAAGAAGGGGGAGAGAGAGAGATCAATGAGAGAGAAACATCAATTGGTTGCCTCCTGAAAGCCTCCTACTGGGGATCAAGCCTGCAACCAGGGCATGTGTCCTGACGGAATCTAACTGGCTACCTCTTGGTGCATGGGATGACAATCAACCAACTGAGCCACCGGCAGGGCAAGAGTTAATATTTTAATGTACATGACCTGCAAAACAGTTTTCTATTTATTAAGTATAAAATGTAAATGTGTATGAATTTTTAAAAATGGGGTGATATATTTAAAGAAACTTGAGTACCTATTTGGAACATCGATGTTAATGATACATGTTTCTAAAAGTTCTCCATATAGATCTGTGCAAGAAGCAAGAATCCATCTTTGATCATGTGATAAACAGTACCCCACGAAAAGAACATTATATTTCTGTCCAGCTTCTCCAAATGTTTCTCCTAGCTCTGTCTGTTTATCCTTCACTGGAGCCAGAATAAAAGGAGGTGTATAAAGTCGAATACACTCTGGTCTCTGTAAAAGAAAAAATTAAGGTACTATGGTACTATACAATCACAGAAAAATCTTTTATTAAAAAGATTTTTATTGAAAATGTGATATTATCTTTTCCCAATTATAATTGGAAAATGAAAGCTAAACAGAATTGCACTTGGTTTTGCATAAAATCATAAAATGTATAGTTTTTAATAACTCTGGTCATAGAAAGCATACTTACATCAGGACTTTTAAGAGCAGTTTCCATGGCTAAACCTGGTCCAAACCCAGTCAATGTTTTCACATTGGTTGATGTTGGAAGGGGTCTCCGGCACTGGGTAAAGGCCGAAAAAGCCAGGGATTTTAAATGCTGGGTATAGATTTGTCTATCTTCATGCTTCACAGGTTGCAACAGGTACTGACAAGGAACAATCTAGAAATTATAGGCAAATATTACAAATGTTAAACTTTGAACAAGTCACAAGAGAATAAAAAGGACTATAAGTTAGAAATTCTAAAATTTTTACTAGAAAATTTAAACAAAGCAAATTAAAATGATAAATTAAATAATTTTATAGGATTTTAATATAGTCAACTTTACCAATGGGCTATGTAAAAATCTTTAAAAATTTATACATATCAGTTTTGATATTGCCATTGACTGGTCCTGTTGTAGTCTATAAATAATTCAAATTTCTGTAAATAACTTAATATGGTTAAATTCTTTCTACTTTTACTTGCAACCTGCTTTATTTAGAACTCTAGCATATATAGATCCATACTCTAATTTTTGTACTTAAGTTTATGAACTTAAAAACTGGTTTATAAAAGTAACACAAGAGAAATATTCAATGTACTTTGTGCAATCTTTATTTTCCATTATTACTGTGGTTCCTTTTATTTTCCATTATTATGATGACACAATTGCAAAGTCTGTCTTTTATAAACTCTCTAAGATTTCTAGTATAATATCACTTAAAATAAAATCTACATAATAGAACCTGGCTTTTACAAAATCAATTTAGACACAGATTAGTATCTTTGAAACGTCTATCAACATCCAATGGTTTTATATAAATTTTATCTGCAACATTTATCATTCTTACCTGTACAGAAACAGTACTCTTAATATGAGGAGGAAGAGTCTGGACCATTTCCAGAAAGCATCGAAGTAGCCCCAAAGTCCATACATTAGAAGAATTAGTGCTCTCATCTTTATTTTCATATGTAAAAGGATCAATTATGTAAACGACAATTGCAGGTGGATAAGTGATTGCATGTGAGTCACCATCTGTGGGGATACCCACTTTATCCCGATCCATCGTGCTAAAATTCAAGGTAGAAATGACAGTTAGGAAAAAAGTTGTACTATTCCTTTCTTGGGGAAGCATTAAAAGCAGTTTTTAATACCTCATCCCCTTTTCAGAGAACCTCTCTAAAATTGAAGGACATCTCTTTCTCTTCAAAGAGAACTATAAACACCATATATACAATTTCATGGTGTACGAAGATCTTGTGTTGAGATCTTGCATTAGAAAAGAATTCTTTAAATCTATAGAGCAGGGGTGGGGAATGGCCAGCCCACAGACCATCAAAGTTCTGAGAAATCATTTGGTCTGGTTCATAGGTCAACACTCAACCACTGAACCATACCAGCCGGGTTAGCAGGCTAATTTTTAAGTTGATAATTTTGTATGGCCCGCAAATGATGTTATAAATATCCAAATGCCCCTTGGCAGAAAAAAGGTTTGCCACCCGTGCCAAAGTATCAGAAATACTAGAGAGCTTACTGCTTAGGTGATAAAACTGAGACACAGATAAGCTAAATGAGCGGCCCAAGATCCCAAAGCTGGCTAAAAGCAGAGCTAAACTAGAAAGAAATCAGGTTTCCAAACTTAGTCAATGTCCTACTACATTTTTAACTATAGACAGTCCTTTCTTACTTCATAACTTCAAAAGTGAATAAGGTTCATTTTTTGATGGTGATATTTTTTTTTAAACTCCAAATATATGGAGATGTTCAAGATAAATGGGTCAATCTGGATAATTAATAGTTTGTTTTTCCTCACATAAATGAGTATAGCTTTGGGCAAAACTGCACCTGGGTAGCTGAAAGATATAATTAAGCTCAGGCTAATCTAACTGATGAATCAGAAGGGAAGCTCACTCAATGGCTTCTTCAGAAAAGGAATGAAGAGAGCTGTCATTATCGTTGTTGTCAAAAACAACTCAAGCATTTGGAAGCATTGTGTAAAGCACTTACTGTGCATTATATCCTACTAGTGGCCCAGTGCACAAATTTGTGCACATTGAAAGGAAATTAATTAGAAGAAATATTTCAATATCGCTATTCGCACTTTCTCTATAATAGAAGTGTTAACCAAATTCATGATTGACAATGATAGATCAAAACACACGTGTGTGATTAGCACCAGCGAGAGCTTCTTATGTGTCATGCATGCACGAGTCAACTTAGCCTTTTATAGATATAGAATAAACTTGCTTAATTAGACCTGCTTTCTGATTTAGCTGAACTTTTTCCAGCCCAGTGAAGCACCCCAACTTCTCTTTCAGGTAATTGTCAGCAACACAGCAGTAAATATCAACACAAAGCAAATTATTATTGTAGATCACGCAGGGAGAACAAAGGGTAAAATATTTAACTGCAGCAGTGTTTGACTATATTGTGCGCAGTGAGAAAACCTGAAGTCATTTTCAAGGTCCACCATTTCTTACTTCTGTTCAGTCCAGTCAAGTTTCTAAGCTTTCTAAATCTTCGTTTTCCGGCTAATGAAAAGAAAATAGGATTCCACTGAGTCTCCTATCTACCTACTCCAGGACTTCTGTGAGGATCAAATGAGATGAGGCATGGAAAAACGCTTCACAGACATTTGGTTAAAGTGTAAAATGTTTCCACCTGGCTATAAAGCAAGTCGTGTTCGTGGGCTAAAGAAACTGCAAGGAGGCTAGTCGCTAGAGAGAGGAAGCCAGGCGTTGCTACGTAACGTCATTACCTGGTGCCCATGGCCACTGTTTCCGGGCTGGCTGGGCTGTGGGCCGCATTTTGCAGCACTGGCTGCAATTTGGTGGGGTGTAGCTCCGGGGTTGTGGCAGGGCCTGTGTCCCACTTGGGGGAAGCCAAGTGTTGCTTTGTGGGCACCAGGTCTCTGTAAATGGCCAGTGCGTGTCATGGCAGCTCCTGCGTTGAGCATATGTCCCCTGGTGGTCAGGGCGCATCATAGCGACCGGTCGGACGGACACTTAGCATATTAGCCTCTTATATATATAGATTGCTCCCATTTTACAGATAAGCAAACAGGCTCAGAAAGGTTAGATAACTTTCCCAAAGTCACATAGCCAGTAAATGGCAGAGCTGAGATTTAAATCTTGGTATGCCTCTTATGCCTCTGAACAGGCTAGTTCAATAGTGACTTACTAAATCACTGGAGTGACTTGAATAGGCAAATCTACTTTACAGTTATGTCACAGAACAGATTTTTAAAAAATATATATTTTATTGATTTTTTTACAGAGAGGAAGGGAGAGGGATAGAGTCAGAAACATTGATGAGAGAGAAACATCGATCAGCTGCCTCCTGCACACTCCCTACTGGGGATGTGCCCCCAACCAAGGTACGTGCCCTTGACTAGAATCAAACCTGGGACCCTTCAGTCTGTAGGCCGACGCTCTATCCACTGAGCCAAACTTGTTAGGGCTCATAGAACAGATTTAAACATCATAGGATAGTTGGACTAAATTGCTTTCAAGGTCTTAGCTCCCAGCCTGAGATTCTAGAAGTCTGTGATAAAGACTTTATGACAATACCTGGCTCAGTGGTTGAGTGTTGACTTATGAACAAAGAAGTCACTCGTTTGATTCCCGGTCAGGACACATGCCTGGGTTGTGTGCTCCATCCCCAATAGGGGGTGTACAGGAGACAGCTGATCAATGTTTGTCTTAAAATCAATTTTCTATCTCCCTCTCCCTTCTCCCTCTCCCTTCCTCTCTATAAAAATCAATAAAAACATATATAAAAGCCTAAGTGACCGTGATGACTAGTCGCTATGATGGGCACTGACCACCAGGGGGCAGAAGCTCAACACAGGAGCTGCCCCCTGGTGGTCAGTGCACTTCCACAACGGGAGCGCCGCTCAGCCAGAAGCCGGGCTCACGGCTGGCAAGTGCAGCGCAGCGGCAGGAGTCTCTTCAGCCTCCGCGGCAATGCTACCGGGCAGCAGTGGTGGCAGGTGCAGCGGGGCCAGGATGAGTGGCAGCAGAGCTGCGCCCGGCCCCAACTAGGGCTCCTCCCCAGCTGCTTGCTGCTTTGACACTGCTACATCCCTTGGGGGGATGTCGAAGTGCCGGGTTTCAGCCCCTGAGGGGTCCTGGATTGCGAGAGGGCGCAGGCCAGGCTGAGGGACCCCACCATGCACAAATCTGTGCACCAGGCCTCTAGTAAAAACATATTATTTTTAAAAAGACTTTAGGCTGGCCGGTGTGGCTCAGTGGTTGAGTGTTGACCCATGAACCAGGAGGTCACAGTTAGATTTCTGGTCAGGGCACACGACCAGGTTGCAAGCTCAATCCCTAGTAGGGGGCATGCAGGAGGCAACTGATTAATGATTCTCTCTCATCATTGATGTTTCCATCTCTCTCTACCTCTCCCTTCCTCTCTGAAATCAATAAAAATATATGTTTTTTGAAAGATGTTATGAAAAGTCTTCATTATAATTTTATAAGTAAAATATTGAACATTATAACAACTACAATTTCACTGATAAGACCAAAAAACTCTTTATGTTCATTCATAATTACTGTGTTATTCAGACAAAAAGAAGCATCATATATTTATATTTCTGCAAAATTAGTACATTTAAAAGTACCTTTCAGATACATCAGGATGTGGCTGAGTGGGAAGAGAAGATGATTCTCCAGAAATCACAGCGGTTTGTAGAGCTGATGACTGTTGCCCTCCTAGCTGGCCATTCTGAACTGTACTCGCTTGCGTAGACATGGATCCTGTAGCACTACTGTTCAAACTGCCAAAGGGTGGAAACGAAGGTAGTTTATTTGATACTCCACTATTCAAGTTGGAGGATGATGAAGATGAAGTTGAAGTTGTGGTCAAAGTTGAATTAGCTGTGGCAACTGAAGAAGACATGGTAACACCTGAAGTCACTGTCATAGTGCTGCTCGCTGCAGATGCTAGGGTGGCAGATGGAGTATTAGCATTTCCAGTATTTGTCATCTGAGGTGGAGTAATCAAAGATTGACTTGTAGGGGCAACTAAATTTGGCTGGGAAAGTAGAGAGCTGTCCAATGGCTGGGAAGCAAGATAAGGACCTAAAGATAATAAAAACAGGTAGGGTATTTAATTCTTTATTTCACTGATTGGTTCTTTATTTATTCAACTATGTGAATAATAATATCTAATTGATGCTTTTTTGGTAATTACCCTCCCTAAGTTGCTTGCTAAGAATGTAGCATATATAGCTTTCTATTTTCCTACAAACTGAAGAAACAAATTTTAAATGGAATTGAAAAGGATAAACCAGCATTTTCATACAAAATAAAGAAATGGATTCCATGAAAGTATAATAAATTTCTATTTCCTAGGCATAATTAATTAAATATAAATAACAGTATCTAGCCAATTTTTATTAAGCCATTCAAAGGGTTCCTAAATCACAAGTTAAATAAATATTGACTACACTAGTAGTTAATTAGATGTAAAAAGGAGAAATGTTATCATGAGGTTCAAATTATAGGAATGTCTAATGAGATTCAATATTTTGGTTAAATCTATTTAATCTCTGGATTAAGTCTAAAGTAAGTCCGTTGATATTTAATTCAAGAGTGTTAAAATAAGCAAGTCTTAAATATTTAATTCATATTTAAAATAAGCGTCTTAAACAGCTGTCATTTTCTTAGTTCCAACAAAGAACTGTTTTTTTTGTGTTGTAGAGGAAATTACAAGTTATTTGCTCTCTAAACCATTAACAAATCAAGAATCTTAATGTTAAAAATAGTCTTAATGTTAATAAACTTAAATAAAAACAAATTTATCAGATCCTACAGAAGCAACAAAAAATTGCGTAATACCCACAATTTCCTTCTACCTGATGAGATCCCTAGTACAGGGATCATTAAACTTTTTCTATAAAGGGTCAGGTGGTAATTATTTTAGGCTTTACAGGTCACAGTCTCTGTCAAAACTCCTCAGGTCTGATCTTGTAGCATAAAAGCAGGCCTAGGCAATATGTAAATAAATGAGCATGGTTGTGTTTCAATAAAATTTTATTTACAAAAACAGCTGGAGGACTGGGCCATACATTCTAACACTGGCCTTGTATAATAAATTCAAATTCAATACCTAGGTCATATCTGCAGACTTGTGCATAAAGCTTGAGTTTAGAAAATGCTTCATTGTTACCATCAGCTGTCTGAGAAAACCATTCTGCTACCAACTTTTCTGACAGCTTCTTTGATGCAGTAGATCCAACTCTCATGATCCCATCTGTCAACAGTCGAGAAATAGGTCTATGTTGACCTAATCGACAGGACTACAAATATACATACAGAAAGCAGAATTAGTGAAATTATCATAGTATTTAAGTACATATTGTAAAATAAAGCATTTCAGATATTTAAAATAAACTATCACTTATACTTAACATTTGGGATAAGAATATCAAGGGTAAAATGGTGCCATAGATCTTTTTTTTTTGTACAGTAGAAATCCATTAAACTTAAAATATGTCCAATGAAATAAAACAACTAGATAATAATAATGGCACTATAACTTTTTGACTTGAATAATGAAAACTTGAGCAATACAGAAATAAGTGAGCATAAAAATGTAGTCATTTTAAGCTGTGAATCTATCCCAATTCATCTATATAAATACATATATCCTTAAGCAAAAGCAAAATAAAAATTAGTATACAACTACACTATGAATTTGCCAGCTCGCCCTCCAATTCTGTGGGCTACTGATGTCTGTTGTAAGAAACCTACTATCAAGTAAGTTTGCCATACTTGATTAAGAAAATTTAGCCCTAGCTGGTTTGGCTCAGTGGATAGAGCGTCGGCCTGCAGACTGAAGGGTCCTGGGTTCAATACTGGTCAAGGGCACATGCCCAGGTTGTGGGCTTGATCCTCAGTAGGGGGCGTGCAGGAAGCAGCCGATCAATGATTCTCTCTCATCATTGATGTTTCTATTTCTCTTTCCCTCTCCCTTCCTCTCTGAAATCAATAAAAATATATTAAAAAAAGAAAATCTAGATAGGATTTCTTTACTATAAGACTTTCAATGGCTCAAAAAATCTAATATGAATAGTGAGTCTTTATATGGTAACATAATACACAATGTCTCCTCAAACCTATATAACTATGGAACTTTCCTCTGGGAAGATTTTGCAAGACTAGTGTTCTATACAACACTCTTTGGGAAATACTTATTTCTACAAAACACACTACATACCTTATAATTAAGTGGAACATTTATAAGGAGTTAAGCCAGCACAAACTAACAATTGTAAAAGCAATTTTAAAAACTGGATTTCCAAGCATTTATGGGAAAAGGTGTAATGAATTTAAGACTTTATGTTCCACAGCATTTTAAATTTGCAATCATTGCATTCAGTGAAGGACATAATATGAGAATTATAACTTAAAAAATTAGTCAAGAATTTCAGAAATGAAATAGATCTTACAAAGATCTAGCATAGCTTTATTTTATGTATGAGGAAAGTGAGGCCTAGTGTTAGTAGCTGAGATCCTGAAGAATTAGGACTAGAATTTTGTAAGTGTAATTTTCCTTGGCTATTTAACCATGCTGCCCTTTGCTTTAGAAAAATATTCTCTCTTTTTTTGTTGATTTTTAGAGAGTAGAAGGGAAAGGGAGAGACACAGAGAGAGAACCATCAATGTGAGAGAGACACATCGACTGGTTCCCTCCTGCACATGCCCCAACCAGGGCTAGGGATAAAGCCTGCAACCGAGGTACATGCCCTTGACCAGAATTGAAACCAGGACCCTTTAGTCCTTGGGCTGATGCTCTATCCACTGAACTGGCTAGGGCAAAAAATATTCTCTTAAATGAGACCATATATACTCTCAATTTTCCCCCCAATAAGGCAATTTCCACCATGACCCATGGCACACACATCTAACTAAAGATGTAGGTCAAATCCTGTAAGAATGTAACTGGCTAGTATGAGAAGTAAACAACATCAAAGAACTTGGTATCATTACTATTCTGTCCCAATCAACTGAACTGCCCAGTATAATTTATGTTTAAACATATAAATAATAAGGCAGTTTTAAAATGCCATATTTTTAAAAACACCTACCTCATATATTGCAGTAAGATCCCTAAAAAAACTTTTGGCTCCATTTAACAAAGCTTCATTTTCTGGACATAGTACAACATAGGCTATATCTCTTTGAGATCCATAGGGTTCCAGCATAAGTCTCTCCCAGTAAGGGAGAGCAAATGGAGAAAGCACCAGAAAATCATAATCATAACTCAACAAAAACGTGGGGATTGGCAGTGGTTCTGGAGATTCATCAGTTCCTAAATAAGAAAAATATATTTGAAGAAAACATTTAAAAGCAGTATGTCTTTTATTGAAATGTCGAAAGTACTAAATCATTATTAGTAGTAAAAATATTTTATTAAAGACAAAAATACTTAAAGCCAGTGATTGAGGCTTTTCCACAGTTAAGAATTTGCTAAAATGGTCTTTAAAAATAACATATGAAAACAAACATGACTTATACCTTCATTTAAATGCAAAAAAAATTAATCTGAATAAAAAAACTTAAGAAGGATAAAAGAAAACATGGGAAGAGAGTTTTATTTTTAAATCTGGACTGGGGAAAGCCTTTCTAAGCATAACATAAAACCTATCCATTTAAAAACCGATTAATCTTACTATTTTAAATTTTAAATTTTGGTATTAAAAAAAAACAATAAAGCCAAATGATTAGCAGCACGTTGGAAGAATGGTTTGCAATGTACATGAAAAAAGAGTTACTATCCTTACCATATAAAAGGAAACTATATAAATCCATAAGAAAATGACCAAAAACCTCATAGCAAAGTGGGTATAGTACATGAACAAAGTTCACAGCAATAGAAATACCTCTTGCACATAAAAAAATTCTCATTCTCATGACAAAGAAATTAAAATAATAGCAAACAATTATAACACTATGTGTTTGGTACTGCTCAAAGATCTTTCTTTTTATGAACTCATTTAGCCCTCACATAAACTATACAAGGCTGATACTAATATTAATCTCATTTTAGAGATGAAAAAGCAGGAAGAGAAAAGTTAAGCAACTTTCTCTAATCAAAGCCTAACATACAAAGAGTGGCAGAAGTGGGATTAGAAACCAGGAAATCTTTCCTCACAGTCTATACTATTCTACCTCTCAGCTATAATGAAACAACCATTTTCATCCATCTACTTAGTACCCTACTGGTAAAGGTTTGGGGAACAGACATTTTACTGGTAAAAGTTTAAACTGGTATTATAAAGAATAATTTGGCAATATTTAAAAAATATATACATACATGCTTTAAAAGCCAGACATGTTTGAATTCTAGAAAAATAGTTGTAATAATAATGATGGAAACCGCCAAGCCAGCGTGGCTCAGTGGTTGAGTGTCAACCTATGAACCAGGAGGTCGTGGTTTGATTCCCAGAAAGGGCACATGCCCAGGTTGCAGGCTGGATCCCCAGTGTGGGGCATGCAGGAAGCAGCCGATCAATGATTCTGTCTCATCATTGATGTTTCTAACTCTCTCTCCCTCCCCTTTCCTCTCTGAAATCAATTAAAAAAAATATTTTTAAAAAATAATGATGGGAACCATCTATCCATCTTTAATAATAAAAGTGTAATATGCTAATTAGACTGGATGCCCTTCCAGATGACCTTCTGGACAAATCCGTGGCGGCGGGGGCCCAGGCAGCCGTGGTGGCAGCAGGGGCTGAGCCTCTTGTACATGAAAATGCACTGGGCCTCTAGTCTATATATATAAAAATCTAATATGCAAAGTATCCCCTCGGGAGTTCAACTGGGAGTTCAATCACTTGCTATGATGTGTGCTGACCACCAGGGGGTGGCGTGGAATGAAGGAAGGCCCCAGCCAGAAGCCGAGAGGCCCCAATAGGCCCTGACTGCCGGCCAGTCCTAGGGACCCTACCCATGCATGAATTTTGTGCACCAGGCCTCTAGTGTGTCCATAAACAGTAGACTGGTAAGATAATATCATGTGGAAAGAACAACAGAATACATGCAGCCATTAAAAAAAGAAAAACCTCTGTATGTACAGTAAAAACTCAGGGTATTGTGTTATGTGTGTGTCTACTATTTTGGTGGTGTTTTTAAAAATATATTTCTATTGATTTCACAGAGAAAGAGAGAGGGAGAGAGAGAGACAAAAACATCAATGAATAGAGAGATCACTGATTGGCTGTCTCCTGCACACCTCACACTCAGGATTGAGCCCACAACCCGGGCATGTGCCCTGACTGGGAACTGAACCATGACCTCCTATTTCATAGGTTGAAGCTCAACCACTAAGCCACACACCAGCTGGGCTCATCACTGACGTTTCTCTCTCGCTCCCTATCCCTTCCTCTCTGAAATCGATAAAAAATACATAAGGGGGAAAAAAATGTAAAAAGATGTAATTAACCTGAACTTTTCACTGAATGTAAAATTATATATGGGATTGAAATTATTTAGCCATTAACAAATGAAGAAAAAAAGGAAATAGGAGCAAATCTACTACTTCTGCATATACATAATGCATTCTAAAACCATGCACAAAAGTCAGAGATTTCAATGTTAAGAACTATTATTCCAGACATATTTTAAAAGCTCCAATTATATCCCACCATTCAGAGCCAACCATCAACCAATACTTCAAACAAAATTTTTTAAAATATATTTTTATTGATTTCAGAGAGGAAAGGAGAGGGAGAGATAGATAGAACATCAATGATGAGAGAGAAATTGGATCAGCTGCATCCTGCATGCCCCCTACTGGGGATCGAGCCTGCAACTAGATCATGTGCCCTTGACTGGAATCAAACCCGAGACCCTTCAGTCTGCAGGCCGATGGTCTATCCACTGAGCCAAACCAGCTAGGGCAATTCAAACAATTTTTAATGTTCTTTTTTATTAAAGTTAACCAGAAATCTACAGTGCATGTACCATATTGGGAGTATTCATTTGCTACTCTTATCACAACTAGGAAATTTGTCTTTTTTTTTTTTTTAATGAGACCTTGAGAACCTTTATCACTAATATTACTTGCTCCTTTTTACCCATTTCTTAAATTCAATTTTGTAAAATTAATGATTTACAACAAAAGTGATGCTCAGTCTTTTTCAAAACTTTGGCAGTATGATTCTTTCTACAATAAAATTGTACTGTAAGTCTCAAATAAAAACAGATCTAAGTGAAACTGTTATTTCTGATGTACCAGTATACTGAATGCTGTAAATGTTCAAAGTAAGAAAGGCTAAAATTGACCCACAGTGCCTTAAGTCAAGCATATGCCACAAATATATTTAAGGAAAACAACTGTGCTTATTCAAATTGGGCATAGAAACTGAGAAATGAAATAAAAGTAGTCAATATATATACTATAAATTACTTACCATAAGAGCCTCGGCCAGCCATCTTATGAAATTGTTGCCAAGTGAGAGGACCTTGAACCCCCCAAGGCCTTACTGTTCTTTTTTTCTGAATAGCATCCTGAAGAACAGGCTGAAGAGATAGGAGCATTCGAAGTATATCCTGTGAGCACTGCATACCCACATCTATAACCAGTTAAAAAAAGTAAATAAGAATTCTGCTTGACATAATTTTATATATAGAAAACGCTAAAGACTTCACCAAAAATAACATTAAAATAAGTAAAAGTGCAAGGTACAAAATCAATATACAAAAGAACTGTTGCATTTCTATACTCTATCAACTCTCGTCTTCACCATCCACAACACAATAGCAAACAGAAAAAGGATCATGTTACTTCTCTACTTAAAATCCTATCTAATAAAAGAGTAATATGCAAATTGACCATCACTCCAACACACAAGATGGCTGCCCCCATGTGGTCAAAGATGGCTGCCCCCATATGGACACAAGATGGCCAGCAGGGGAGGGAAGTTGGGAGGGACCAGGCCTGCAATGGAGGGCAGTGGTGGGCGATCAGGCCAGCAGGGAAGGGCAGTTAGGGATGACCAGTCAGCAGAGGAGGGAAGTTGGGGGTGACTGGGCCTGCAGGGAAGGGCAGTTGGGAGAGACCCAGGACTATAGGGGAGGGCAGTTAGGGATGACCAGGCCTGCAGGGGAGGGCAGTTAGGGGCAATTAGGCTGGCAGGGGAGTGGTTAGGGGGTGATTAGGATGGCAGGCAGAAGCAGTTAGGGGCAATCAGGAAGGCAGGCAGGCGAGCAGTTGGAGCCAGCAGTCCTGGATTGTGAGAGGGATCCCAAATTGGAGAGGGTGCAGGCTGGGCTGAGAAACACACCCCCCCCCCGTGCACAAATTTCGTGCACCGGGCCTCTAGTTGTCCTATAACTTCCCATCATGCCATCATGC